>NC_092467.1:17293565-17333565 GCF_047495875.1 Pithys albifrons albifrons
AATATTTTATTCTTGTCTACTGTACTGATTGTTTTCATTACTGAAGTTCTTTGAGTAGAAAGTGGAGAGAGAAAGTGTGAACCATCCATCTTGTGGGAATTTCTCCCATGTATTTCAGACTGGTTCCTAAGCAAGTGCTGTTTTCTGCATGGATGTGCTTGAAACTGGTATGAAGTATTACTGAAGCTCTGAGCAACAACTTTTTCCCAGCATTGCTGGTACACCCTGGACATGGCTCCAATGCTTGTGCTGAAGGCACAGACAACATTCATAAATCTTACTGTATTTGATGAGAAGTCAACAGGGAGTGTGGAGGAAAGATTTGATATGAGCACAAATCAAAACAAAAATGAAAGTTGGGATCCTACTTCAAAACCCTTACAGGCACCTCACAAGTAACTTTTATGGTTTTCCTCAGCCAGTGAATATTTCTAGTGTATGTTGACACGGCAGAATGCAAGTATGAGGGTGAGCTTTATCCCCATGCTGTGTCCAGTTAGTTAGCTGGAAGCATGTGTAAAGAGGATCTGGAACTCCCATAATTCCTCCAGTGTTCTCTGTGATACTGTCTAATGTAAGTTATTCGGCATCCTCAGTGATGTTGAATCTCCTGTTCTCTCCTGTGCTTTCCTACCTGCCAGCTCTTGGATAACTTACTGCCACCCACGCCACCTTTACCACCCATGTGGCTGGAGTTTTAAAGAAAGGAGTCAACCCTGGACCTCCTGCTCTGTAGGTATGTGCTGATCCATGGGATTTCACAGTGGGTGAACAAGTGGATGCAGGTAAGTTTTAAGGCACAGTGCTGTCTGCTTCGAGCATAGGAGCTGAATTGATGTCCCTGGGGATCAAGGGTGAGAGATAATTTATGTCCTGTTGGGGGCACCAGGGACACATAATGGAATCCCTTCAAGACCATCTAGGGTTGGGGTCTGTTGAGACATAACACCAAAGAAAGGTTTTAGATTGATAAAGTGAACATACATGTTATGCTGGGCAACAGTTTTGGGAGCATGGCTCACATTTTGCCAGTGTCGCTCCTTTGGTGGATCAGAGGCCTTAGAGCTGCTTTACTTCTGTGGAGTGTGGTGTGCCTGAATGTCCCATGTGAGTATCTTACAGCAAGGGCAGGGGTTTTGCCCACGTAGAAACGATGGTGGCTTATGTTTTCGAGGGGAGGTTTTGGAAGAGCAGCAATCCCAAAATGACCTGTAGCAAGTGGTTGTCGCATTTGTTTTATGCAGTTAGTTATCATACAACTAATTCCTATTTGGTAGATCAGCCATAAGCCATTGCAAGTGCCTTTATTGCAGGATGGCACCATTTGCATGTGTGCCATTTGGACACTGCAAAATTGTTATGTCTGTCTGTTAGAACCATGGTTTTGAGATTATAATTCAATCTTTTTTAATGCAGACATAAGAAGTTGTGTAATCATGTTTGTAATTAGATAGTTATTGCTGCTCAAATAAGTTGTCATAACATACATAATAGTTGCTACCAGTTATTTTCCACTTTTTAAATATATTTTGTAATAAGTGGACAGCAAGATTTTACCTAATATTAAAAGGATCTGGTTCTCTGGAAAACAATTCCTCATAATTTTGTTTACTCGTTACTTTTATTTACTGGATTGCTGGTTGGTCACTGAAGCCTCCTCCGCTTGGGGCAGCACCAGTGGTGGTGTGCCAGTGATATTTAGCAAGTCCAGTGGGACATTGCTGCAGAGGACACAAAAAGGTAAGGTTAAACCTTCCAACATTGATTGCAAGTAGGTTCTCTTTGGGGAAAGTGGTTCTTAAGGCAGAGGTTGCAGCTTGGCTTTGTCTTGATTCTATTGTTCAGAGAGTTTTTCTACCTGGCAAACCCCTCCAAATCTGTAGAAGTAGCCAACAACCAAACAGTTAAAAGAATATCAAAATAAAATATTTCTGATAGATTTCATAATGGGTGAGTTATAGCTGAAAAAATTATTTTGGATTAAGTATATTGTGCTTCATTCTTCAATCCAGTAACATATTTTTCTTTATCTGAAAAGATTTAAGATGGCCCAAACTGCTTGGATGGCATGTAGAAAACATTCCAGTTTGACAGAAGCTTGAATTGATTACTTTTCTGGGTGAGGGGAAAAAAAAGAGTTTTATTTAAATCAACTTTAAAGCTTTATTTTAAAGAGTGGATATTGGTAGCTGGAGAATACATTCTGTTTTCCCCTCATATTGCAGCTGGACAGCAATAGCCAGCCTTCACTTATTTATTTATTTCCTGCACAGAGGGGAGGAAAATATAGGTCCATGAATCAATCTAGATAATGGGGAAGGCTGGATGTAATAAATAATACAGTAACAACGCTAAACTAATGAGCTGTTGCTAAGGTACATTTCACAGGCTCATCCTCTATATAAAAAGTCACTAATAATCCCTTGGTGTAATCAGATGATAAAGCTTTGCCATAAGGCAACACCTGTGCAATTAAAGCTGTGGATTCTTTTGCACGTTTCATTAATTTCAGAATTTTGTAAAGGCACAATGACTACACTAATAATCTAGTCTACTTGACTCCATGTCTACTGGAAACAGGGTGTCTAATTAGGTAAAGGTAATTAATTAGAGATAAATGGAGCTAATCAGACTCGGTTAACACTAATTCTCTGAATTAAGACATTTTGGGACACCTACTATTCCACTGGCTTTGATGTTTCCCAACAAATGCTGACTTGGAAAGGAGTCAGAAACTGCTACGTTTATTCTGTTGGAGATTGTTGGTCCAATCCAGCAGCAGCGTTTGCCCCAATAGTTTTGTTGGGGGTTATTGGGGCTCTGAGCTGTGCTTATTCCTGTGGGTTTGCTGGAGAGGCATCTACTCCTACTGTGAGGTGTTGGAGCCTTGGTTTGATCCCTGCACGTCATTTGGTATATTTTTACAGGCTTCTGCCAGGCTTTTGCAGGTGGTAGTATTTTTCCCCACAGCATATTTTTCCTTGATGTGGCCATATTTTTTAAAATCTAGAATATGCTGGTATTTAGAAGGGCCATGATAACCTCTGCTGTAGACAGCATCCAAAATGCAAAATACAGTGCCTTTGCTCAAGGAAGAAAGGATAAATAAAAAAACTCAGTTGATTTTAAAGAAATCTGAATTATTTAGTGAAAGGATCAGGATTTCACAGGTGTTCTGTGTGCATTTGTAACTCTTTGGAGCTCATGAGCCTGTTCTGGTGTGGAATCAGGTGCTGTTATCTTGCTTAGGTAACCAACTGCAATTGGATTCAGGTGCCAGCATCTTCAAAACTAGCATGACTATAAAGTGGGGGGAGAAGAAAAGTGAGTGGGACAGGAAGTGAGCAAGAAATCTAGTTGCTTCAAGGTTGTGGAGTTCCTGTGTGCCTCTATTGCTAGATCTGTGTTGGAGGAGTCCTGTTTTGTCTTTTTTCTGAGGTAATTGTTACTTCCTGACATGAAACTGTGTGTAGTACTGGTGGCTGATGCAGTGGAAAGATGCTGTGACTGGTATATGCCTATACTGAAATGACAGTGTCACCACCTCCACCTTTGTTAGAATTTGGGGATGGGACTATGCTGTGCATGTGGAGCAAGTGTGTTTTAGAAGGTATTGCCTCTTTTCTCTACATGGTGTTAAGCTACAAAGTAAGACGATTTCCCCTCCCCTGTGGATGATCTGCTCATTTCAGCTGTAAAACACAGCTGATGAAGAGTTCTTCATCTATTGCTTCAATACTGAGGAGTGGGAAGCACTCTTCCCTCCTGCACCTAAAGGAGACTAGATACTTTTTTAAACTTGTATTTTTAAAATACCTAAGCTGATGTTGCACAGTGTGCTATGTAACTAACAAGAGTGAGCAAGGAAGGAGGCATTGTATTGTGAACCATAGCCTGAGGTAAGTCTCCATGAGCTGAGCTACACTACCCTCAATAGACAACATGAAATAGAAATGTCTGAATACTTTTATTACCAGATACTTTTGGATTGACCTTTCAATAACTTGTTAAACTACAGAAAATATTTCTGTTTTCTAGATGTGAAAGACCTGCTGAGTCATGTAGTCCACAAATGCCCCTCTGGATATTTTTAATCGCAGCTTGGTGACTTTGGGCTTTCAGAAGCAGGTGGGTCTTGGGCCCTGCTGTTCAAAATAACTTTCGTTTCCAAGGATCGACAAATTCTGGTTAACAGCTGTAGCATTGTGGATACAAGAGAACTACTGTGACCACAGCATCCAGGCAAGAAAAATGATCTGGGACGTGTGTCCCTTGTACATGAAGGGAGGCAGAGTGCTGCTGTCTCCTGGCTTGGCTGGACCCTGTTAACATGCAGCTGGGCCAGAGTCCAGAGAGAAGGCAGACCATGGGACTCAGCCTTTGGTCAGGGCTGCAGAGCAGTTGTGTGATAGCCCAAGTCCAACTTGCTCACAGTAATTTAACCCTTCTTGTACCATTGAGGTTACCAATGAGTGCAGCCTTCAATCACATTTATTTTTTTTTTAATCATAAGAAATTAAGGAGTTTCACACTCCAGCACTTCGGGTTTCAATCTAGTTGTTAGTACTGTCATCTTATGCACTCATTCTTTTGAACACAACCCTGTCCATTGTCCAGCCTTCACATGCTGTGAGGAGGTCCAGTTCAACACAGTGTTCAGGGAAGGTGGGAGATGTCCAGAAGGGTCACACAGCTGCTGCAGTGCTGAGTGCCTCTCTAGTGGGAGGGTGAGCTGAGTGCCTGGAGTGCTTGGAAGCTCTGGCAATGGCAGAGCCATCATGTTTTATAAGTCACAGTTACTTATTAATGTAACCCTGGTGTTGGCAGTAAATCCAGAGGTTGAAAGAACTTTTGAAAAAACAGCTCAGATGATAGTAGCTTTCTTAAGGGAAATACAAATGTCTACAAAGAGGCAGCTTGTCTTCCTTTTTCTTTTCATGTCCTCCTCTTAGCACCTCTATGTCAAAAGATGAAGATGCTGAAGTTCTTGTTATGTTCCTTGAATGATAGAGCTAAGATTCACTGTCCTCCAGTTTGGCACTCCTTGTCTCCTACAGGCATGGATCAACATCCACTGGTCTTTGATTTCATTATAGAGTCACTGGATGTTCACAAACTTGTCCAAGCAAGTCCTTAGAGGATGGGATTCATCTCTCCTAATTGTGCACAGCTGCATACAGACTTCCTTTCCAGACTCCCTTCATTGGCTCTGTTTCATAAATGCCTGCTTTCCAATAGTTTTTGGGTGATCGCAGTGTCTAGCCGCAAGTCCATCCAGGTTCTGTGCTGGGTGTGGTGTGGTCTTGAGCAGGTTGGCTGTTAACAGAAAAATGGTGCTGTGTCAGGTGTGTGAGAGGGTGTGAAAATTGGCTGAAATGAGTGGAAAAAGGTGTGATGTTTTTGGAATTCAGACATCTCTGTCATCTCTTTTGTTTGCTGCAGTTTGCTTCATTTGTTGATGGTTTTGTAAGGACAGGAATATGTAGCAGAGAAAGCAAAAACACGTGGCAAGAGAAATGGGATGAGAAATAGAAAGGAGTGAGTGTTGAGGAGGAGATGGTGGCTGGTATTGGAGCAGAGCCCCCAGTCCCATGACAGAGGGGTTGACTTCTCCTCCCCACCAGCCCAGGCAGGCAGCACAGCTGCAGGGGCTGTGCCATGGGGCTCCATGCAGCCTGCCAACTCCAGCACTTGCAGGGCCACTGCAGGTGCCTGTGGGGGAGAGGGCTGCCTGCTGCGGGGACTTTGGCACTGAGACCCCTTGCCACCTTCAATGGCTCCCCAGGGAGTCTCTGGCTTTCGGCACCAGGATGCCTTATGACCTTTGGTGTCCAGCATCCATACTGTGATGGAGTAGTAGGTGAGAAAGGGGATTTTAAAATGTTCTTATATTAGAAGTAAATATCTTGTTAATTTCAAATGTTAAACAAATACTTAGTGGAATGAAAAGAGCAGAAAATTCCTGAAGAATAACCTCTGTTCACTTCTTTCCTCCTCCATTTTTCATAATAACCTTTCCACTTGGCCTTCTATTGCTGTTTACCAGAGCTGCATCAAAGAAAGTTCCCTCCATGGCTCTGGGCTATAGTGAAGTCCATAATCCAGCATCTTGTCAGCCACTGGAGTTTTCAAACTAGCCTCTGTATTTGTGCCAGGAGTGGAGCCTCTGTTCTTAAAAGCAGCAGTCAGTTCTCTGCTCTCCCATGGTACACAGGATCTCCCTGAGCAGCTGCTGACCAGCAGTGCAGTCTATTCACAGACATTAGCTGTAAATGTCAGATTTTTCAAACAAATGCTGTGCTAAAGCTAAGGAATGTGTTCTGTTGTTTGTCCAGTATTAGAGGTCTGTGTTGAATGACTTTTGTGCAGAGTATCTTATTTCATTATGACCCCTCTTACCCCCATATAAAGCAATTCAAAGCATTGTTCAGTGCGTGGTTTAACTGCACCGCAGTAACAAAATGCTTAATACTTTAAGGAGGGAGTTCTAAAATTTAATAGTTTATTTTATTGTTAATCTTTTGGATGCAATTAACTAGGGATGTACTTCAAACTGTGTCCTCCTTTATAGTGAAATCCATTTTTATGTTTCACTCTGAGGGAAAGAAGTCTGTCAGACTATGGGTGTCTCCCTTGATGCACATTATTAGAGTCTTTTTAGAGACAAGCAAGCCGTTTTGCTGTCATTGGTCTTGTTGAAATCGAGAATGTTTATCTATGCAGTCCTCTGGGGAAGAGTGTCAGGGAGGGATCACCAGCCCGCAGCTGACACGGGTACAGCATGCTCATTTGACTCTCCTCCAGTGTTGAGCTTGCATGGTCCTTGCTTCTGAAACATCACTCCTTGTGCACCCTGTCCTGACTCTAAGTAATACCTTCAGGTCTGGTACTCACCTGGACTGGGGCCAGGTTGCATAATCCCATGGGGGAAAAAGGGAATTTGGGCTGGAAGAGATGGCAGGGTTGCTGCCAGAGGTTCACAGGGCCCATCACTGTCTCCTCAAATTTTGGTTTTAAAACCTGTTCTGTGTATAGAACAGAGCCTTCTGTTTCATTGCACAGGCTTTTATTTTTGTGTAAATTTAGGCAGGCCAGAGTTTTTGAGTAATAGTGCTATTGGTGGATATTACTTTATATTTCCATGTGTAGTGGTTTAGCTAGGCCTCAAATTGTCAGACTCAGAGAATCTATGTGGATTGGGAGACAGCTATCACCTGACTGGGTAACCAAGGAAGTATTTCATACCAGATGACGCAAACTTAAGATATGGGGCAGCAGTGGGAGGTGTCAGTTCAGTTCCATCATGGCTGCCCTAAGAGGAAGATGTCTGGCAGCTCCTCTACTATGCTAGGCCCTGCTCTGGCTGCTGCTACTTGCATTTTGTTGGAGTACAGGGAAGTAGAAATATTTTGTTGTTATACTTTCTCTTTCTTGCAGGGTGTCTTTTAGAGTACTCATAGATTTAGAGTAATACACTTTGTATTTACTGGGGAGTGGGAAGTTATTTCTTATATATGTATAACTTGTGTGTGTGTTATATTGTAGTTTCCTCTTAATTTTCTCTTTTCTGTATAAATACATGTAGTTAGTTTTGGCATAAACCTGGTTTTGAATTGTTTTTTTTTCCCCTCCCTCTTCTTTTCCCCTTAGCTGGTTGGGGGGAGGAGGAACCCTTTTCACTCTGTCCTGGACAGTTGGTGTTTTGCCAGCTCAACCCAGGACACCATGCTGCCCTGAACTTGAAGCTTCACACCAAAGCCATCACATCTTCTGTTACAAAACATGAACAACTGATCTCTCAAACTT
This sequence comes from Pithys albifrons albifrons, assembly GCF_047495875.1. Taxonomy (NCBI): domain Eukaryota; kingdom Metazoa; phylum Chordata; class Aves; order Passeriformes; family Thamnophilidae; genus Pithys; species Pithys albifrons. The sequence goes on from NC_092467.1 coordinate 17,301,372, forward strand.
GCATGTGGTTCTCTGGTGAAGCCACAGTGCTGCAGTGCATTTGCTGCTGTGCAGAGGTGGGCAGGATTCCCAGCTTTCCGCCAGCTCCATACCTGGGAGTCCCTGCCTATGCTTGCATTGCACCGGGCCAGCCTGTGGGCTGAAGTCCCTGCATGCTCCTGGCTGGACTGTGCGTGCTGCGTGGGCTGGGAGGCAAGTGGTGTGTCTCAAGTGCGACCTCAGGACTGCCCTGGGCAGGGGCTGGCCCTGCACTTGATGGCAGGACCTGCGTGCTTGGTTGCTGATGTGCTTTCCTTTTCAGCAGCTCCAGGCTGTGTGAGGCAGCCATGGGGAAAGGGAAGTGCTTGGCTTTGCAGCTATGGGGTGTGCTGTGCCTTGAACCCTTGCAGTTGCTCAGTGGAGTTGCTGAAGACATTCTCTTACTCCCCTTCTAGTCATTGGGTGTGTAAGGCTTTTTCTTCTTGTGTTGTGTGATTGGTTAAAACCTTAACATCCACATAGGTAGGATGCTTTCCCCTCCACCTCCAGTACCAGTCATGGCCAAACTTCTCTTCTGCTTCTGGAGGATGGCATCAAAGGACTTGAGAGCATCCCTTTCCCTTGTGGTCACAGGTGTCTGTCCTTTCATGTTCATCCTTCATCCAGACAGAGGCTTATGCTCTTACGCTTTTGCTTGGAGACCACTACCAATGAATAAAACAGTTAAATGATGTAGTTTTTAACCCTTGCTTTAAGAAACAGATGGTAATGACAGACATCAGCAAGAGTCATTACAACTCCCCTTATTCCTTTGAAACAAGTTCAAATTAAGTTTTAAAAGTTTAAGGATTAGAAACAGCCTCTGGCTTTCATGGAGGAGAGTGGCACAAATCTGCTTTGTTTTCAGGGAGATGGGACTGGACTCTAGCTATAAAACCACCAATGAAACTCACTATTTTTTTGTTCAGTTTTTTGCTATTCTTTTGGATGATTAATTTTCCCCCCTTATATTAACAATCACTAGCTTTCAGTCACTGCAGGTCTTTTACAAGTGCCTTTGTCAGCAAACAGCCAGCAAACTCTTTTGGGGAGTATGATGAGGACCACAACTGGCAAAGCCTTCCCATTTCAGCAGGAATAATCCCAGCCCACAAAAACATGAGGGCTGAAGAATCAACATGGGCAGAACCTGCAGGATTGTCCATATCTTTGAATCCCATGATCTGTACCTCTCTGATCATGCATTACCTGGCACGTGGCAAGGGACAGGGAGAGCTTGTGTTTGGTGTGAGTGTGTACCATATACTGCAGCACTAGTAAGGTTTAGACTAGAGGTGCTTATACCTATTGCACAGGGTGGGAACTGGTTGTGGTATCAACTGTGCAAATCTGCATGTCTAGAATTTGTATAAGCATCCAGATCCATATGTCTGTGGCTGCACCAAAGCAGACTCACTCTATTTTTGGTGAGGTCCCAGGGGACACTGGTGGTGCTGCGCCTCTGCTTGCAGAGCCTGGCACTTCCTGGCATTTGTGGCAGAGCTGGATGCAGGAAAGGTGCACAGAGGTACTCTGACTGCTCAGACTGCATTCTGCATGCAGGTTGTGCCATCTGACACACAGAGAGCGGCGCAGACAAACTTGTCTTTTAAATGGCTTTTCATATGGGACATACACAACTGAGAAAATTCTGAAAGAAATCTTAAGAATATGCATTTTCCTGCCCAATCTGGTTTTGGTTGTTTTTGTTGTTTTTTTTTTTAACAAGGTATTTTGTTGTGTGAGGGCTGTCTCTACTTTTGAGGCTTAGGTGAATTTTGACCGAGCTTCCTCTGCATCATCTATGCTGCTCTTAAATATTGCTCTGAGTCTCAGAGTCAGTCCAAATCATATGCAGAGTGCATGCTTTCTCAATACTGATGTGATGCTGCCTGGTTTGTTTGCATTGTGTCCCAAATTTGCGGGCTGTTGGGTGCTGGCTACACCACCAGTCTTGCTGGTGAAACTTACAAAATGCTTCGTTGCAAACCCTTTTTGATTTTTTTTTTGTTTGTTTTTTTGCAGCCTTCTGAGGTCTCATTGACTGCACTCCTTGCAGGGCAGCCCAAGATGTAGTTTGTCTTATTCGGGCACAAGTGTTCTGTCAGCTGGTACCCAGTCCCCAGGCTCTACAGGGGCCCTTTCCCAGGCCGTGCTGGTGCTGGGCTCTGCCGCCTGCCTACTACTTGCTTGAATTCTGCTCAGCCCATCAGAGCATGACCTGGGGAGAGTGACATATGGCAGGAGAAAGGCAATTTAGGGCAGGTCTAGAAATCAGAGGCAGAGTTGTTACAAGCTGGGCCTTGGGTTCATTGGCACAACATGAAAGACAGTGTTGGTGCCTGCTGGACCTCAGCCTCTTCTGGTGCTCCTGGCAACTGCTGACTCCCCACAGCACTTATAGTCCCTGCCACAGTGACTGCAGAGGGATTCAAGACTAAGGATATGAGTGGAATTAGCAAATTCTTCTATCCATAGAAAAATTCTTAATTGCTCTGGATAACGTTTTCGTCAATTCTCAATTGTGATTTTCCTAGACTTTAGTTGTGTACTGAAAAAGTTAAATGAAGCATTTGGATGTTTTATATTTAATTGTACGTAAATGCAGTCAAAAGATACACAGTCTAGAAATGCTTTATTTGCTCATTTACGGCAGAAAGCTTTCTGTCCTCTCATCTTTGTGTCACTGAGAAAATTATAAAGTTCTTCCAAGTTTTTTTTTTCTGGCTATCAAGGTGTAAAGACCACCTGTCCCAACCCCTTGTCAAGATTTTTATTTTAGTTGGTATGTTTTGTGAACGACCACAGGTGACATAGTGTCTGGTGAAGGTGGAACAGCCACACCTGCTGGCTGGCCACTATAAGCAGGGAAATCTAAAGTGCGCAGAGGGGACAATGTGGTAGCCAAGTAACCTCTTGGAGCCCTTTGCTAGAAGCTGCAGTACTTGTGGTCTGGGTACAGGCTCCCTCATCTTTTTTCAACCTTCAGTGTTCAAGAAAGCAAAAAAATTACTCACGTTATGGGAGAGATTCTCTCAATACACATAATTTTGTGAGTTAAAAAATTGGAATGTTAAGTGCAAATGTTTATTATAATGTTCAAAATAATGCCTGAGATTTTCACCCAGACATTATCATAGAATGAGCCATACAGAATTATGAAGTTTAAAGTAATATGTTTAAGTGTATGTCAGTGATATGATAGTGAGAGATTTGGCTCCTTGTCCCTTCATTAAGGACAAATTTACCCCAAGGGTGTACTGTGATCTTGGCAAATAGTGTTATAATAGAGAAAGAATATTGCCTGCTGGATAGCAGACATTGATGATTAAATTTAAGTGTGTATTGTCCACATAAAGCAAACAACTTGCTTTCCCCCTCTTTCTGTGAACATTCATCAATGGTGCTGAAGATGGAAGATGTGTGCTTGCTAATTATTGTGTTTTTAACTGATAATATACTGTAAATTTTGTATAATACAACTGTGACCTTATAGACAATGGAAGGCATGACAGGAGCTCCATAATTACAGTATGCTAAAGAAATGCTTGTTATTATCTACTATTTTTAGGATTGGTGTGCAGAGCCTCTTAATTTACATAAGCTTTAGACATTCACACATTTTCTGTCTTTGCTTATGGATGATAAATTTTGTTCAAATGAAAGATGAAGACATCATGTTAGGTGAGAGGTTAGCCAACTGGGAACTTGATTACTGTGAACAACTGAAGTGTCAGTGGAAACTGAAAAAGGAGTATTATTTTAGAAAGAATTGTTTAACCCAAGATTCACAACATGAAAACTACAGCATTCAAATGGAGTCTTGATAACTTGTGATCTGACAACTGGTCAAACGATAATGTGGGGAGAAAAAAAGATAAGGAAAAAACCTATAACCTGTTTATCTCAAGGAAAGTGAACATTGCAGTGTATTCTTATAAGGAATGAATGTTTTGTCCTAGATGAGGTTTCCCTGTTGAGTGTTGAGGACACAAAACATGTATCCAGGAGTTCCTGTGGACCTCTGGTCTATCTGCCTCATCTGCTTGCCAAGCCATTTCTCTTGGCTCTGTTGAAGACAACAGCTCCCAATGGCTGGTGAGATGCCTTGGTTCGGGGGTGTCAAGGTATGGATTGCCATACCCCAGTGGAGTTACATGTGTTGGGTGGGTGAAAACTGCCCACCCCTCTTGGGTGTCTCGACTTGTCCCTCTGCCTCACTTGCAAACAGCCCAGTGCAAACAGCTGCTTTTGCCTCACCAGCAGCACTGATGCTGCCCAGCAGAGCCTGTCTGCTGGCAGGACAGTGCTGGCCACCAGCAGTGCCACAGCACCTGCTGTGCTACATGCAGCAGCACTGTACTGGCAACTCTGGCACTGCCACAGGCATTCTGTGTGGTACTGAGGCAACAGAAGATGCCAGAGCAAAGAATCCTGCTTCTACTCTATAAAGAACCTTTGTGATGTTAGAGAATTTACCCTATCATCTCCCTCAGTGACCTTTACTGGCCACAGCCTCCACACTCCCTGGTCAGAACAATGTTGTAGACCTTTCTTTTTGATCAAGGGTATTTCTGACCCTCATCAAACCAGGCAGACAGTTGAAGCAGCATGGAAGAGCTGGCAGTGATGCTTGCTGTGCTCTCTGGCTGAGCAGAGTATTTTGGTTTGTGTGGTTTCAGTCCAGCAACACTGGTGACCCATTGGTGCAGAGGGGGTGCACTACTCAGCTTCCTTCTGCTTTCTGCAGCCCTCACAAGACTGTTCCCTGCATTAAAAAACAGAGAAAGCAAATAGATACATGACTGAGACAGATGAAAAGCTCATTTGTACTCATTGCACTGTAGGATATTTTGAGATCAGATCATCCATTTGAAAGTATAACCCTTTGTAATACTGCCAAAAAAGATCAGGGGTGTCTGAGCTTCTCTTCCTCTTGTGCAAATTGAGGCTGCCTGGAAGCACTTTTACCACTATGATAGACTTTTCCAAATCGAAGAAAGAAAGGAATTTGTTAATCAGGACTTGATCTTTTGTTTTTCTGCCTTGTTCACCCAATTTTTTTCTCTTTCCTTGTATTGATGTTCTCAGTTGTGTTTCAGATTTCCAGTGTGAGCAACTGTGTGTGAGACAAGTCATTAATCAAGGACACCAAACAAGTTGCTCCATGCAATACTGCGACGTAAGATGCACACCAAATCTCCTCTTAATCTATTTACTTTCCTGTTTTCACGTTATAGGTGGACAGAATTGCAACCCTGAGGTCTGCAGTGCCTGAGGGAAACCACAGTCAGTCAGAGCTTCATAAGCACTGGGAATTTTTAAGATGTACCTTGTTGAAGGCACTGGGCCCACTTACTCAGAGGATTTTTACCTCCCAACTGATGTATATATGAGGCCTGTTGCAGTGGCACAGATGTGCCTGCAGAAATTCTGCCCTACAGATTTTCCTGTGTACCAGCCAGCTCTGTCCAATGCCAGCATGACTCCATGGGGCCTCAGCACTTCAGCTGAATAAGTAGGAGAATCCAGTGCTTGTCCTCAGTTTGCATCTGTCCTCCCAGCAACCTTGGTCCTTTGAAACCTGCACTGCCTACAGGCAGGACAATTTTTTTCCAATAGCCCAAATTGATTATCTTGCAGTTTTCTCATTTTTCCTTTCCAATAGCCCAAATTGATTATCTTGTGGTTTTCTCATTTTTTACCTCAAAACGACTGTGTAAGCATGTATAAACTTTGACTAATACCAGGTAGTCTATCAGAAAGTGGTCCAAATGTGGTAGGATTTAGTTTGGTGGGTTTTGCTCAGGAAGGAAGCTGAGGTGTGGTCTGCCAGGGCACTGTTGAGCATCTGACGTGGTATGAGAGCTGAGTTGCTAGCCTGGAACAAAAACATGGGGCTCAAGTACAGAAGTGTGTACAAAACAGCTACTGCTCTAGCTTCCTGTTAAGCAGATCTTTTGTAGAAGCACAGAGAGGCTCATAACTGGGTGGGAAAGATGACAATATATTTGATACAAACTTTAACTGTTAAAGGCCTTTCCCAAAGGCCGATAATGGCAAAAAGTGTAAATGGAGGAAGGCTGTAGCTGTGCCTGGCTCGCAGATGGGCTGCTGAGGAAACTGTGAACGGCCAAATGATAACAGACTATCCAGTCATTCCAACATCAGCTCATTAGCAGTCTGTCAGATATTTTAATTTGTGTACTTGTGGGCTAAGCAGATACTACAGGATTGCCTCAGCTCCCAGGCATCCCTTTAACTCCGAAGAAAAGAGGGAATGAATAAACCTGATAATGTGAATGGATATTTTTGTGCCCTTGGCTTTTGGGGGTCACTCTGAGGTCCAGCCAGGCCTGCTACATGTCCTGTGAAGCCCCAGCCAGGCAGGGATGGCTGGGGTGCTGCTGCTCTTGTCCTCTGTCCTGCTTTCTTGGGGTGCTCTGGCAGGGAGACTGTGCCAGCTCACAGGTCTCCAAGCATCAAAAGGTCAGCTGTCTAGCTGCCCTGAATTAGCTAAGCAGAAGGTCTGAGATACTGGTGGATAGTTTAGGTTTTTGTCAAATAATTCAGTAATCTATTTAGACAGCTCTTTCACTAAAAGAGGTAACTAAGCATATATGATGAATTTTTTTAACCTTCTAAATTTCTTACAAAAACTTTGCCAGGCCTTCATCAGTCATGTTGTTGCAATTACTAGTAGCTATCTTTCAGTTGAGAGTACCTGTTCTAGATACTCCTGGTTACTTTTGTAAGTTTAATACCTCCAACCTCCAGCTTTCCAAATTTATTCTGGCTCAGCAGACCACCCTTTTCTGAGGGGAACAGGCTGGTCTGAGGCTGAAGCATGCTAACCATCAGGCTGCCATGGTGTGCACCTCAACAACCCAGCCTGCCTTCGTCAGGGCAAGGAGCTGAGGTGCAAGTTAGGGGCACAGTCAGCAGTGGCTGTACCATATGTGTGCAGGGTGGGCCATGTGCCTCAGATGGGGGATTTATGGGTGCTGCTGTGTCAGCAGTGTGTGGCCATACACTCAACAGGAACAGACAAGCATTAAATGTCTGGAGGATCTTTTAATTATGTTTGACTTTGTAATATTATCCCTGAAGGTGTTAAGAATTGTCATGCTTCCATAGTAAGAATGGGTATGACAGGGGTAATGTAATCAAGTGTCAAAATATAGTGTCCTCATGGGGGAAAAGCAGTAACTGACAGAGCCCTTCAGTCACGGAGAGATCACCCTGCGCAGCCTGGGCCGGCCTCTTAGGCACTTTGCACCTTGACATTAGTAGCAAAATGCCTTTATTCCCTCATCTTAGGCATCTCAGGGGTGTCTGTGAACTAAGAGCTGCTGAAAATGCTGGAATTTTTTGTCAGGCCGCAATTTGGTGATGGTATTTCTTTTAATCCAATTCAGTTTTACGTATTGGCATGAAGCATTGTAACTGATTGAATTGCCTTACTTTGGAATCTCTCAGCCGCTTGATCCAGAAATTATACAAACTGCAAGTAGGCCTGACTATATGTTGGCATTAAAAATGTTACAGACACGTAGCCACATCCTGATTCATTCCTAATGAGATTTCGAAGTTCACACTATAAAATGTTCTGTCAATTAAGTCAGAAATTCATAGCAACATATTTACTTCAGTTAACAGCCTGTCCTTTCAGTGCAGGGATCTCAGCTGTGTTACACTAGTGTTTTCTAATTTCACAGCCTCATCAAAGCCCATTCAAATATTTTAATCCATGTTTGTCTGTAACAGGCAGAGTTTTTGACTGCAAAGAACAGCTCTGTGGAATATATTTGGTGAGAAGGAATCAGCCTGAAAGATAGTTGCATTACAGTGCTATTGTTCTGTAGCACCCTGTAGCTGGAATAAAACCAGGCAGGAAAAGTCTTTTTTACGAGTAGCAAGTTTTCTTGGTACAGGTTTGTTTCCTGATGAGACTGACTCCTGGAATAACAGCATTTTGGGAGCACCACTGCATCCTACATCTTGGAACTTGGCTCCCCAGGACACTGGCTGTGCCTGTCACCGGTTAACAGAGATGGACATGCAGATGAGGGAAGATAGTGGTTTTCTTCTCAAGATAACACAAGTCAAGAAACTGCTGGTGGCAGTTCCTGCATTGGCTGTAACACAGAAAGCAGCTCTCAGTTTGCTTCAGAAAGCAGTGTCATGTTCTTGAACAGAGTAAGTTCCAGTTACTTAATGTCTTTAGGAATCAATAAACTAGTAGTAACTAAAGTGACAGTCTGTTTAAATGTGAATCCCTTTTCTTCTCAACTTTCAGATGTCTGCAGCTCTGATGTCTGCTCTGTGGGATGAGACAACTCTGATCTAACTTCCCTTCTCTCCACACTCAGCAGTAAAGGGATCTGCAAGAGGATATTTTATGACTTCAGGAGAAGTAATGAAGTCGGGTCACTGAGTGGGGGCTGAAAGGTAACTATGGGTATTGTCTCTCATGACCAGGGGATACAGGTTGGGAATAAAAGGCAGGCAGTGCCTCCTTTTGCAGACATTTCTATCACTTATGTCACCCTGCCCCACTGCAGAGACCAACATGTTAATGTTATGGGGGAGAAAGCCACAAACTTCACAGGGATCCTCTGAGAGATTCAGAACCTGTAGCTGCTCCCTGTGCATCTGCCATGTTTCCTTTCTAAGTGTCTCAGGGACCAGACCCGGAGTACTGTGATTTCAGGAAGCAGAGCAGGAACCATCCTCCTGTGCCAGCGCTGCCCCTTCAGCAGGCATGGCCAGCCTTGTGCAGGGGAGGTGCCTTCCACACAGAGATTGCAATGATGGTAACATTATGTAATATTAGCATGCAAATATTTTACCCAGCCTTGCCTGAGACTAATTCCCAAGTGCAGTTGTGCTCACAGCTTCCTCAGGTTCAAGATCAGAGGCTAAAGACAGACATGTATCAGGTGGGTTTTTTTGTTCTTTGCAAGTTCTCTCCAAACATTGAACCAGTTTTAAAACAACCAGTTTGCTGGGGAATTTCATGTGTTTTGGGCTTTGTGAGAGAGACAAGTATTTGGTAGAGAAGTCATCATGTTAAAGTCCAGGAAACTTTAGTCAACCTGTGTGAATCCTTACAGTTGTTTGGTCCAGCAGTTGTGGTTTGTTTATTTATTGGCTTATTTTGGGGAAAATGGAGGGTCTTGTGCTGCATCAGCTAGGGACCTGCTAGAGTTAATGACAGAGCTGATTGCATCTGAAAGATTTTAATCTGCTCAGACTGTTTCAAGCTATATTGTTCACCTAGAATCCTTTATTCAGTTAAAAAGTTGTTCAGCATGTAAAATACCAGGCTTCTGGCTCAGGTGACTAGTCATCATGCACATCTGGTATGTTACCAAACTGTATTACAGTCCTTGAAATACTCATGTTGTCACAGCACATTGTGGCACTCAAGATACAAATGCCCTTTTATTTTCAGTAAAGCACCGCAAGCAGCACTGACAGCAAAGCAGCAAAATGTACTGTATATGCATGGATAATAAATACTCCTGGCTTGAAATTCCTTTACACACTGGGCATGGATTGTGTTTTACCACATCACACGATACATTGACAACAAAGAAGTTCCTTACCCTTAGCATAAGGTAAACAACTATCAGGCAAAGCTAGTTTGGCTGTCACTGTGATGATCAGCAACTCCATCCAGGAACACCAAGACTCAGTATTGCTTTCATTTCACAGAGGTAATGGCAAAGCCACTTCTAACCTAGCTATCAAAAGCTTATAAAGAGACTGTTTCATCTGAAGTTTTGTGTAGGCACATCATACAAATATTTCACCAGAATACATCAGAACCGTGGCACTGCTGCTTTCTTCACTGCTGCACAGGAACTTCCAGTGTAGCCACTAATCTCTGTCAAAGGTGCTTTCATCCTGCATTTCCTTTTATTTATTTTTTAAAAAATTATTATTAATCTAATATTGCCTTTCTTCTACCCACCACCCCCGTGACTGGAGGGCAAAGCTAAACTAAGGCTTGTTAGTCTAACAAGCTAAATAATGCACAAATACATATAAGTAACCTTACAGCTTTGAAGTCCAATCTAGGAAGAATGAAGGCTCCTGCAAGTCTGATGCTCTCCTGGAGGTTATCTGGAGTTGACGAGTTACAAATACACTAAATGGTATATTTTAAAGAGCATCATAATTTTAGAAACTGCCGACCTGTTTGCCCAATAGCAAGTGACAGAGAAGTTGCAAGTTTTCCCCATCTCTTCAGCTGTAAGTGAAACTGGATGCCTGACTCTTAGTTATCAGTGGTTTGCAGATGCTTGAGGCACTCCACTTTGCAGGAGGCCCAAATTTGATGGATGACAATTTTAGGTGGGTCGTTCAGACAACACCACTTCTCACCTATGTCAGGTTTTCCATGGTGGGACCTTTTCCAGATGCCACTGAGCATGTCTACAATCCCCACCAGTCAGAAAGCTGATGGATCCAGGTTCTTGGTGACCCAAATGCACTCCAAGTGCTCCTCCTGTGAGCCTCGCCACTGTGGCATGCTACCCATCTGTGCTACAGCCACTGCGTGGCTCCTGGCACTGGGGAGGATGGTAGGTCTTCTGTACTGGAGTGGGTGCTTAGGCAGAGCAGGGCCTTAGTCTGCATTTTTTGTGAAATGACATTGGATGGAACCATTTCACAGAACTAGCGCCAGTACTTGGGACAAGGTAGGCCACTGATAGGGAAAAGCTCTCAGCCAAAACTGGAAACAAAATCTGTTCTAAAAGGGATCAAAGCCAAACAGTGATGTTCGATATAAGATGATCCAGACATTTGAAAGAATCTGCTTCTAGTATAACAAGAAGATGGAAAGTCTACTTTCATGGAGGTTAAAAAAAACAAAACAAACAAAAAAACAAGCAAAAATCAATTCAGATTGGTAGAAGAGAAAATGGGGTTGGAACTGCTGTGGGATGAGGGAAAGCTAGAGGTTTGGTCAGGCTGCAGGAGGGTGGGAAAAGAGGGAAAAAATGTCTGTGTTGTCTGAGAGACACTGAAAGAGGTCTGCTGCTGTAACTCATTTTTTTTTCATGCAGCTTTTGTCTCCTTTGAGACCAGAAGCCAAACTTCTACTGACTGACTTTCTTCAAGACTCACTTCGCTTCAGTTTCTTCAGACTGAGCCTCTGGGGGTGATGCTCTTGAACTGATCAACCCTCCTGCAAGCAGTTGAGGACGACATGCACATGCCATTGTGAGACGAGGAATACATATACTTTAGGAAAGGATCTTATGGCAAGGTGAGTTGCCAGTGATCCTGTTGCCCTGCCTTTCCCCACATCCCAGTTGGTAGCTGTCCTTGCATGGCTGGGTGCCCCACTGTGAACAAGAGCGGGGGATGGTGCCATGTGGCACCATGTGGGGAGCAGTCCATGGACATATGTGCTGCTCTCCTGCGTGCATATTCTGAAAGAAGCAGAAAACAGTCAAGATAAACAAGTGCCGTTTTTATAGCATATGCAAGGCACTTGGTGCAATTGCAAAGGGGCTGCATGTGCAGGAATGTCTGGCTGTGTTGTGGGGGACTGGAGGGGAAAGGGGAGCACAGCTCCCAGGGCTGCTGCATGTGACCTGGCAGAGCCCCATCTCAATTATTTCCAGGCAGCATCATGTTCCCTTTGCAGCCCATGGGGCCACCAGGCAGGCTGCCAATGGAGGCAGCATTTTGGCAGGTTTTTAAATGCTGACTGAGCGAGTGTGTGGCAGGCCATTTGTACCATATGGCACCCAGGAGCTAATCCAGGCGAGGGTGCTGGGCAGTGACAGGGACCAAAGCTGAAATGCCATTTAGAAGTGAAACATCAGCCCAAGTGGCTCAAGGCCATAAAGTTGAACAATGAAAGAAACCAGAGGTGGGAATGGAGCTGGAGAGTGAAGGATGGACATGCTCCTCAAACCAGCCAGGTTTCATTACCTCCCATTGTCCATATTTTACTGAGTGCTTAGAACACCGTTGAGTATAAGCATATATTATAAATATTGAAATAGAGATTTCAATATATATATAATGTGTTTTGTATGCATGTGTTGCTCTGCTTTGGGAAACCTCATGAAGAAAAAGCAGAGCTCTGTGGAAAAAGACATTTCTGGCTCTGCCCTGGAATGACAAGCTGATGCTGATGGCTGCTCTTAACCTTGATCTGTATGTAGGCAAAGCTATTGATCTCAAAGGGGGCCACCAACTGGCAGGATGAGATCCCTGAGCTTCAGCTGGTATTGACGATTTTGGCCCTGAGAAGTCAAGTAGAACTGCTCCATGGTTATCTTGCCTTTGAAAGAGTGTTTTATCCCCTAAAGCTCAATTGTTAGAGTTTTCATTTACAGTCTTGTTGCATTAAACAAATGACACTGTATAATCATTTGCTCTCTGCTCTTGGGCTCGAATGGATAGCACTTGTCACAGTTATTGATTTTTCTTCTCTTACAGAAATCTAGTACTTCAGGAATATTGAGTCATGCTATTATCCAGACAGGTGCCAGCCCTCTGGGTGACAGACAACATACTGTTGTCACTGTAAACACTTGACAAGTGGCAAAAAAAAGTAGCATTTTATCTACTAAAATATTATAAATAAAGTATAGACTTGGTAGTTCTTTCGTGCCTAAGCTTATAAAGGAAGATAGGCTTTGTCACACTGGAATAGACTGAGTTCTTGTATGCTCCTGTCACTGTGGTGACTGTGACCAGATGCCCTGGTGGATGGTTCCAGTGAACTGATCCCCACTGGGAGCGGGTTACTCCCAGGTGTATAGTTTTCACCTGAGCAAGTACGAATGTTTGTACTGACCTGGGTCTTGCTGATCTCAGAAACTTAGGGGACACTTCTCAGTACTCCCTTCCTTCTTGTATGTCACTGCACTTTTGGATCACTGCTATGACACATGACTGTCTTGGATGAAGATGTTCAAAATGACAAGTGGCTGCAGCAACTTTAAAGTCCCCCGAGGTATGTGTAATGAAATTTTTCTTCAAATGGGCATTATCTTGTTCTTGCCCTCACCAAATTTCATTTGTGTTTTGACTTTGTTTTTTAATGTACTGGTGAAGGGCAGTAGTTCTGGTGATCTGCCATGTGCCTCATCTGGGTGTGCAGACCAGAGCTGCCTCCTCCCAGTATGGTGGTGCACAGAGCCCTGAGGCTGGAGCAGGATGGCATAGTCTTACCCTGTCCCAAGCAGCTTTCAATGAAACTGAGCATAGGCTTCATCCAAGTATGGAAAAATGATTGGGCTTCTTGTCTTGGTGAAGGGAAGAGAGTAAAGTTTAGAGGCAAGTTGTGGACTGGTGATCTAAAATTAAAATACTAGAAATGGACGCCCAAAAGCCAACACATAGTTTTTGCTTCTGCTTAGCTGCATGTCTCTATTTTTTACAGAAAAATTTGATGTGAAGTTTAAAACAGAGTGTACCCCAAAACAGCTTCCTGGATAGAGAGGACATGCTCCAGCATGGTACTTGCATGCCCTTGCTTGCATGCTCACAGGCTGCTAAGTGATGGGACATGTAAGACACAGCTGTGTATTTGCAGCATTGCTCGTGTGGTGTCTTGGGGACAGAAGTGACACTGTGCTTCTCCCCAGTGACACCATGCATTGCTGCCAGGGCTGTATGCTCACGCACAAAGCACTGGAGCCATCTCATCTCCACCACAGCTCACTTAGCTTAATAGCTTCCTACAACATCTCCAAGTTCAAAAGGAACTAAACCAGCTATGCTTGTTTTACCTGGAGAAGCTGGTTAGTATGCACATCATTTCTGCATCTACACAGCACCTGAACAGCCTCGACCTTTTCTTATTACACCGGTGAACAGCGGGACTTACACGAGCAAGTGAAATCAGCTTCTACATCAGGAGGAAGAGAAATCTGTAGTTGTTGTGAAAAACCTTTTGGGTATTTAGAGCTGTTAAGTTTCTGAAGACGATGTTGGTTTTAATACCACATTTGTCCATGACTTGCTGTTTAACACCATGGTGTTTTGGTGCCAGTGACCCCACACATCTCTGTTAATGCAGGTGTTGGTGGAGGAGGCTGCATGAGTTTAAAAATAACTTGGGAGCAGCTTAACAGCAACATGAAAAATACTTGTGGGTGCGTCTGTCCCATTCCAGTTACTTGATCCATAAAGCAGCTTTTTTCCCTGCAGCTCTGGACTCTGCATCCTTGCAACCATCAACCCGTGATAGGTTCCATCTGATTTTTGTATTTCAAAACACTTCTGATGTTTCCTCCCCTATCTCTCCCTCTGCCTCTGTCTTCTCAGTGCATCTGGCTTTTTTCTTAGGCTTGAGTAATGTCTAAGCCTAGTAGGCAATTTTGCTCCTTGTGAGATCCAGCTCTGAGCTTTGCCAACACTCCTTGCATAAGGGAGTTTTAGCAAGTTCCTTCAGATGTCTGAGTTGTCATGTTATCTTCTTCCTTGCTGGGTGTCTGTCAAAAGAAGCAGCTAACTTGTCTGATGGTATCTGCTGTTGTAAATTGTGCTGCTAATGGTTCATCCTTTACATATTATTGTTTCTTCATGCTTTCTCTGCTATCTCATGAGGTAGATTTTCCAAATAGCAAGGCTGCACCTTAGTAATTTTTTCACTTGACTAGATCCTTTACTCTTTCTCACTTCTCTTTAGCAGTCCCAGAAATAATACCTTCTAGGGGAAAGTAGCTATATTTCAATCAGGTGTCCTTTGCATCCTGTACACAGTCCTTGCTGGTGTGATGTCCTTAGTTACTCTTGCATTTGGCACACTAGCCAACCACTCTAAGTTTTCCTTCTTTTGTTTCCCCTTCACGCCTACATTTTCCCCTCTGCTACTAGAAAGGTTCCTTCACCAATCCCACCCCACTGGATGCAGGGGACACAGGGAAGTAAGACATGGCAGCCCCCTGCAACACCTGCCACAGGTTCTCATAGCAATAACATGTGCCATTTAATGAAACCAGTGCTGGATCCTGTGCAGCCTTTAGGTGTCTTCATTTCCTTTCTCTCTGGCTCTGTCTGGACATGCCAAGGGACACGTTCCTTAGGAAAGCTTTGTCTACTGACATGGGAGATAAAATGTATTAACTGTCATTTATTTAGCTACATATTGTCCAGTAAATAGATTTCTGAACCCCCAAACCAATGTAAATACATTAAAAAATACTAAAAAAATAGATGCTAAAGCTATTTTTGAGATTTAAATAATAAAACTTTAATTAAATTAATAGATTCAAATCTAGATACAGGCAATTTCACTGAACTTTAGTGTCTTTCTCCTTATGGAAGATATTCTAATTTATGGCTGCTTAAGTGGAGGATACAATAGTTTGCATAAAAAAAATTGAATGGGAGACTCATTTGCTGTACTGTAGTGCTGCAACAGCATCTACCATCTACTGTAAAATGTTTCCCTTTGAAATCCCCAAATTCTTTTTCTACAAAATGGTAAACTTCGGTTATGAATCAGGATTTATATAGTTGTTTCTGGAATTGGTTTTGAAAGCACAGTAAGTGACAATAAGAACTTGGTTAGAGGACTGCAGCTCCTTGTACTGAAGGGAGCGAAAGCCCTCTCATTTTTTGTAAAGGTGGCTCACCTGGCGGTAAAAGCACTGCCTAGAATAGTTAGCAGATTGGCTTTTCTGTTTGTTGATTCCATATTAAACAGAATAACCAAGCATACTGAAAGTAAAGCCCTCATTTAATTAACCCTCTTGGTGTAGTACCATGTGATTAAATGTGACTGAGCTGCTCCTTGGGGCTTCTGCTACTGAAAATACTAACAATAATCATTTGTTTTCTTTTTATATTTAAACACATTATTGCATAGCTTGGTGCAGAGATAATTACCAATTTTATCTCCTGTGTTTTTCTAATGTTCATTAATAACAATAAAGGGTTGTAGGTTAAAAACTCATTTAATTGCCTTTATGTTAATGATATTATGAATAGCCTTAGCTACAAGATTTTAATTCTGTCCAGTATCCTGTTTCTCAGTAAAGCCCCAGGAGAGCTGCTCATTTTATCAGCATTACTGATTCAGAGTTTTTCCTTGCAGGTGGGTTTTTGTACATAATCAGAATTAATGCACAACACATTTTGCAAGGAACATAGTAGAAGCTCTCTGAATAAGTAATTAACTAGAGCGCCCAAGGAAAAATGCCTGAGCAAATTTTTTAGCATATTCATAAAACATTAAGAACAGTTGCAAACACAGTGGAAACAATTTACTTATAATATGCTTTCATGCCATTTTCTACTTCTTTTTTTCTCCCCTCCTTCCATTTTAATGAATGGAGTAAAATCCTGGAAATTTCAGCTCTCATTAAGGAGCACCTGCCCTTGGAACAGATTACATTCTGAGCTGCACTGGACAAGGATTTATTGGAAGATAAATGGAAGTCAATACTGGGCTTTCTCAAAGTAAACAAAAAATAGGCTTTTCTCCTCCATGTACAAATAGCCTCCTCTCTACACCACCTTTTTGGTGCTGAGAGACAGGGGGGGAAAGGCTATCTGACTTACTTCTGTGCCTAATGATAATTAAAACTAATAGATCCCCAAGGACGTTGATGGAATGCAGTGTATTTGGAACATGCCAACGTGAGTCCAGATATTTCTATTGTTTGTTTGAGGAAAGTATGCAGGTCTGGTCCTTACATGCAGGGTAGACTAAGTAGTTCTTGCCAGTAGCTCAGCCATAGAATCTGCTTGTTCTCACGCCCTGTCCTCTAGTTTAGCACAGGAGTCTCAGCTGTGGTTCTTCTCTGCTGGACCCTACACTTCCATGATTTCTGTAGACAAGTGGAAAATGTTGGGCTGGCTGGAGCAACTCGAGCAACCTGGCTGCCCTAAAGAGAATGCAACCTCTGGGCAGCTGTGTGCTCCTCTGGCCACACTCTGCAGTGCCAGGATGGGCTCCATGCCTTGGTGGTCCCTGCCTGGCTTCAAGCCCATCTGCTACAGCCCCTGGTGTGGGATCAGGCAGTGGTCCTGTTGCCCTGGCTTCCTGCATCTCCAGGCTGAGGGGTTTGCACTGCACCATGGAGGCATTCAAAATGGGGGGACATGTAGACACCACCCATCTTAGCCCGAGTAGAAATGGGTGATACCATAGCTGTAGGCAATGGGTAGTCAGCATTGCAGTCCTTAATCATTGAATGTCTGGACCAGAGAAGTGTAATGGTCTTAAATACCTTAATGTTGAAGAAAAATAAGTCTGAAGGGTGTTTCTATTTGTTTTCTAGCATTGGCTCTTGGGTTTTGCTCATGTCCAGACAGACTGGATGTTCAGTGGGACTGCCATCAGGTGGTCAAGTAGATCTGGGGGCCCGAGCTGCTCAGGAAAATGTCGAATCCTCTAATGCCCATAGCAGGATGCCAGAGCTGCAGTAGTGAGGCTGCTGGGGCTCCAGTCTGCACACAAAGAGAGAAGACCAACGTTGTCACAGAGTGGTAGAAAAATGCCACAGTGGACGATGACTTCACCCTCTTTCAAGGGTGGTGGAATGGACCTGGAAGGCTCTTCTCTATGGAGGTGTTGATTTTTTCATGATTTTTCTGGAGACTACTGGATCAACCCAGGCTGATCTGCTAGTTGCTGGGTCCTGATGAAGTGCCAGTGGTGTGACGGGCTATCAAGGGCCGTCACTTGAGTTCAGTGTGAAAACAGTGAGCTGAAGCAAAGGTCCTGCTCTGCCAAGCCTGGCCTGTTTGCCATTGAAATCCCTGCTAGCAACTGTTCCTTTAATGATCTTTATGACAGGCAGAGAAAGCACAATTGTTTGCTTAGTTTGCTTTAAAAATAGTTTTCTAAATTTGCAAGCGACAGTTCAATGCATGTCTGAAACCTGGTGCCCCAGGGTGTGTGGGAGCACCAGTAACTGCAAACATGGCACGCGCTTGTGGGGACATGGCAAATGGCAGCACTAGGGATGCTAACATGATTAAGTCGTGTACAACTCAATTAGTTTCCCTTTTCCTCCCATGGAAGGTGGCAGGCCTGGCTGGTTGCTTGCTGGTGGACGGAGACATCATATTCAAGGTCGCACTGAGTGTGCAAGTGGCACTGAAGCCACACGTTTCCAGTTTGACCCTGGCCGAGTGGGACCACTCTTGCAGAGGACAAGCAGCACCCCAGGTTTCCATCCTTCATTGAAAGGTAAATCTTGGCTGGCAGCACCTTTCTGCCAAGTAAGGATAGTGCTTAAAATGCTGCAATTTGCCTAGAGAGGGCTTTTCATACCAGGGCTTAACAAGAAATGCAACACTAGAGCTAGGTGAGGAGAACACTTTGCCAGTGCTGATGAACAGATTGAGTGTGGATACTCAGTCCAGCTAAAGACCTCATACTCTCTCATGTAAGACAGCAAGAAAGCTGAGTCTGTTTTCTAGCATCAAAGACACTAGAACAGAGTGTTACCTGTTTAACTGAAGCACTTGGCGGAAGTGGCAAAACTAGGAATTGAAACAGAGAGGTTTGGAATGCAGAAGCATCCTGAATGGGGAAGGGAACAAGTACATATGCATCAGCAGGTGAGAGAGAAAACTCTTTATGGGGGAAAGAGATACCAGGGAAGAGGAGAAGCTGCGGCCAGTCCCTATCGCAGCCATGAAGCTTGGTCCCATCAAGTGGTACTTCCAAGTGACCAGGACAGGGTCACAAATCTCAGAAACCTGCAGGCTAAAATCAGTCTAATCCACAAAATTCTGGAGTGGGATTGGAGGAACTGCCTCACCATCATGCCGACGATATGGAGACATCCTGCTTTGTTTTGACTCTTTTACAGCTGTTTCCTCACTACTTTACAATTTGAAATGAAAGACCATTTTTACGTGACCAAAATGGATTGCTTTCACTAGACATATTTGGAAATAGGCATTCTCGCTCCACAGTTAGGGAAAGACTAAACATGAACTTCCTTTCTGAAGAGGACCCCCATGAATAGATATTTCATTCAAAAACTGCAGACTGGTTCTCCACCAAGCCATTTTGTGGCTTGACAGGATAAGATTTGTGTAGTTATTTGGGAAGAAACATGGGTTCTCTTACATGGTAGGAGATCCAGTAACCAAATGGCAATTTCTAAGTGAGATAAAACTAGATTTTGACAGTTCTGACATATGAAAGGAAAGTATTTAAGAAAGTAGGCATTTTGTACCTTTTTTGATTTTAAGTAGAATTTTTTCCTGATGTAATACTTGCAGCCTAAAACCATTGTGTCAGAGCCCCATCTCTGTGTTTTGATGGTAAAATGTAACATGCCCTTCCACATTTCATTAATTTGTGTTTTGTGTGCATCTAGCTAACTATGCAACCCCTAGGCTTCTGACTATATGTTACACCATTTACTATTTTAACAACTTAGCCAACAGCAAAAAAATCCTTGAAATGAGACCAAGCTACTTCTGAATATCTGCATCAGATATCTGAGTCTTGGCGCTAGCTCTGTAAAAGGTAGGGATTTAAAAATAACAAAACAAACCCCATGAACATTATCCAATCCATGAAAAATATGCAGCCTCAGCAACATGGAATCACAGCAGGTACACTCTATCGGTGCAGAAGTGATTGCAAGCCCTGTCTGGGGTGGGCTCTAACAAAAGGGTTAATGCCTGGGAGGCACCCGCGCCAGTAGCCCCTCGCCAAGGTCAATGGGAGCTCTGCCTGCTGAGCTCATGCAGGATCAAGCTCTGTTTTTCCATGATGTTTAACACAATCGGGTAATGCGATGGGTTTTTAGCACTCTGCAGTCTCATTTCCAAAAATATTGCTTTCCTGCAAATTACCTCATCTATTTCAATATGATCTATAAAATCACAGAGAAATTACTTATGGAATCTTTTATTTTTCTTTCTTTCTTTTTTTTTTTTTTTGTAGGGATTGGGAAGATGAAGATAGGCAATTGCATTTAAATAGTGCTTTGTACTTAAATGCTAATCTGATATTTTGAGTTTACCCTTTTCGTAAAGCTAGGCATATTCTCTAACATTTTGCACTGGTAAATATGTAAACCTACCACTTTATCCAGTAACAAGCAAGCATATTTGCAGTAGATTGGAAAAAATAAAAAACAAACTAACGTATGTTTTTCAACTTCCTAGTGCTTTAACCTTTCTTAAGAAAAGACTCTGGGGACATAATTGAAGGAAAGTGTTTTTCTTTAGCAGATGGATTGCCTTGCTCAGATAATATTTTAGTTATGCCAATAAAATGAAGGGTACCCAGAAAACCATGAAACTGCCAGCAGTTGTTAGTGTATGACTATTACCAAGGCAGAAATGAGGCCAGAGCAGTGATAAATAGGCACATCTCTCCCTCCATCAGCTGAGGAATGACCTGGATACACTTTACATCTGAGCACCAAGTGGGCCAACATTTTTCACAGCAGCACTTAATAGTGGACATTAACTTAGCCCTCTCCAAAAGGGCTGACCCGAAGGCTACCCTCTGTGGTTCTCCAAACTGTAATCACTTCTGCAGTCTGTAATTTTATCAAATCGCATGCACCTTTTCCAGCCACTTATTGGCCAATTAAGTCAAGTTCTCACTGAGGGGGTCCAGCTGGCTTCAAGTTATCTTAGATGAATTGATTGAAGACATTCTGCAATCTATGAACCCAGTTTAATGATCTAGGTGATAATACTTGTAATTCTTCTCAGTCAAGGGAATTTGCTGCAGCTGTTGTCTGCAAATCCGTATTCTGATACAGTGAAGTACCAGAAGAGCGTTAATCCGCCCTCAGAGTTTATAGTGATGGCTGCATTGTGAAATGGGAAATTTAACATTCACACAGCATTGCCAAGCAGAGACAATTTTTTGTTGATGTGTTTTTTATTTTATTCTATTGTGAGTGTTAAAGAGGTTACATGGAAGAATACATTATTGATAATACCTAAAATTGGAGACGTACAGCAGTATGAAACAGCCTACTAAAATATTGCATAAAATGTTTGAGCCGGAAAATGGGGTTTGCCTCAGAACATGAACATACTGTTTCTAAAATTTGGAGGTGGAGCAGAGCTCCAGAAATAAAGCCACTGGGCCAAATTAGCTCCCTAAGATGTTCCAAATATCTGGAGACAGTTTTGTAATTCCAGAGTTATGCTGGTATAAATGAGATAATAATCTGTCTCTTTTTAAAAAAATATTATAAATCTTTTATAGAAGACATAAATAAATACAGGGAACAGGTGCTACTTTCTGCCATGCCAGAATAAATCAGGAGTAACCTCACGCTTACATGGTGTACACTGATGAAGAATCTGCCTCTGAGACTGGAGTCCTCCCCTTCCCCAGATTCAGAGCCCTTGAAGTGCTAATGAAGAAGTGCCATACTTTGACGCAGGCCTGGAGTGTATCTTCAAGACCTGCAGTTGCCTGCATGAGGACCTGTGAAAACAAAGAAATAATCATATTTGCTTGCTTCAGTGGCATGTGCCTCTTTTCTGAGCCGCAGGAATGTTAATTCCTTCTCTGTGAAACAAATAATGAAACTAGCACTAGGTAATATTTCTCATGTTGAAAATTCAAAATACTTAGTAATGAAATCTCCTATAGTGCATCTGTGGAGTTTCTGTTTGTGAACGGAGATGGCTGGAGTTTGATTTCCCTGCAAAAACTGCAGCTGCTGTTTTAATTTATGCTGTGCTGCAGACACCCATTTGCTTCTCAGTCACAGGGACTTCCCTCCCGTGTAGTGTGATTGAGCTCAGCTCTGGCAATGTCTGCCTTGCCAAAAGGCTCTGCTGTGTTTGATGAGATTTAATTTTTTTTTACCTGTAGGATGCTGGAAAAAATCACTTTTTTATGTGATGTTTTATCAGAGAGTTATGTGGGTTTCCAGCCCCATTCAGCTCTGCCCATGTTTGCATCTGCAGAACCTGACATCAGAGATCTCTCAGCTACCATAGCCAGAGGTCTCTGCTGGGTAAGCAAAGCCCCTGTGCCCACCACAGTCTTAACCTACTCTTGTGTAAGGCCAAAGCCTGGGTTCAGTGGGGCTTCTCACTTTTTTTGTGGACTTAGATCAAGCTGTGTTGGCAAACCCAAGTCTGTTAGTCAACTCCCTATATGTATTTCAAGTGTCAGTATTTGGGGATTTGAAAAGTGTGTAAAATGATACAAAATGAGGGTCTTCTCTTTTGAGAATCTGTCTGGATGAAGGAGCCATAGATTGAAGAAATGGCACTGCTTTGCTTAGGTGTGCTGCTGTTGCACCTAGGGAAAGCTGTGCTGTCTCTGGCATGTCCCTTTTTCAGTGGCGAAGCAGGGATCATGGTGCCATCTTCTTCTGCAGAGCTCTGGGTGGCTGCAAGCTCAGGACATTTGGTATCAGCATCACTGTGGGTAAGTTGGTCTGAATCCCTGTGGATTCACAAGCCCTAGCTGGGTTCCTGGGACCCCCACCTCTGAGGAAGATGGATGCATGGCTGTTCCTTGCCTGTGGCCCTCTCATCCCAAAGATGCTTGTGGCCATCAGTCCAGAGCAGGGATGTCTCCATGCCATGGGCTGTGCTGCCTGGGTACAACACATAGCTTTCCAGGGAATTTGGAGGGAAGGGGATCAGACATGTGCTCTGCTATCTATGAAATTAGTGAGCTGTAATTTCATATGTGCATGCAGTAGGAAGTGTCTTTGATGTTAACCATAGAAAATAACACTGAAATTAACTGCACCAAGGGCATGCTCCTGCCTGACTGGGTTGATCTGCACAGAGCTGTGCCTTGGTGTCGCGTTGGCCATGCTTCAGTGCATGCACATTGTAGTTGCCCTGCTGTTGTTGCTCAGAAGGGAGAATGGGGCCAGGGATCTCTCCCTGTAGCGGGGCTTAGATTAAAGTGTATATGACTAAGGAAGCTTGGTATGGCCACAGAGAACATCTTGTTCCCTATATTTAGCCATAGGCAATGTCAAGTACTATATGTTATATGAGTGCTTTTCTCCAGTCCTGTAGGCCTTGTTTTAGAGGTTGACTGTGTGAGTCGAAGGGCTTAGTTTTAAAATAACAGTCCTACAAAAAAAAAATATGATCTTTCATCTTTGCCACCCAGAACAGCAATACCCAAATTAGAGGGCTGCCTTGCCTGAGACAGAAAGCAAGAGGTCTACTCCTACAGCCTTGCAGCATCTTCTGCCAGGGCCAGGCACTGTAGTGGCAGCAGCCCTGGTGCAGTGTTACATTTATTTTCACTATGCATGCACTAAAAGGAGGGGTTAATTAGCATGGCTGCCTTTGAGCCTCTGCTTGAGAGGGAAGAGAGAGCTTAGTCAGTAATGCTAGCCAGCTTCCAAACACTTTATGGATTTTGGCAAGAGGCATCACTGTAATAACATTTGAATATTAGCACTTTATAGGTCCGCCACACTAACAACTGCTAATTAGGCAGCTTGGACGTGGCTGAGCACTGCCTTGAACCTTGTGTAGTAATTTACACCTATGCACATCTACAGCTCTAATATGGGAACATTTTACACCCAATTCACATATACAGAGATGATTAGCAGCAGCAAAGCCAGCAGAAAGCCTGATATTGGATTCCTCTTGTGTTCTCCCTTCTTGTTTTCAACACTTAATTTTTTCTTTCCTGGAACACTCAGAGGTAGAGTGTGGGAAAACCCTGGGCTGCTGACTTATCCACCACAATATCTTTGGAGAACTTGCTCTGCTAACTCTCAAGATGGAATGTATTTCAGCAGAGCACAACCACTTTTAACTGGCCCAGGGAAGTAATCCTACAAATAACCTACCATAGCTTTATTGAGATTTGGAGATGTGTTTTCTTCCCATGCCAATAGATTTTTTTGCTTGTCCGAAAGTTAAAATGTTTGAGGTTTTATACTTGAGTATTATGTTTTCTCTGATTTTCATTGTGTACATGGACTTAGAAAACCACTATCAGTGTTAAATTCTGCTGCTGCCTTGCCTCATACCTATTATTAATATTAAGGCGATGCGGTTGTCTGCTCCTCAAACAGCTATCAGCAATTAAAATACAAGCACTCCATTACTCTTCTGAAGCTGCGTTTTCTGAGGTGTGATAAATAAGTGGTGAGTGTGGGTCTCCTGCCCCACAGGTGACTTACTGAGGCTGCAATCCCTCCTGGAGCTAGCAATCAGCTGAGCCATGCATCAGGAAATGTCTTGCTGATGTAAGTACTCTTGGCATCGCATTTCTAATGAGCACTGTTTGTGGTGTCCCCAGCTATAGACTTTCTCCTGCTGAGGGCAAGTTGATGTCTCATGGAAGAGCTCCTCCTCATCTGCTCCACTTCCCTGGCTCACAGGTAAATGCTGGGTTTTCTGAGCCTCCTTCCTGAGCTCCATACCAGCCTTATTTCTGAGCTGGTGGGAGCTGTTGTCTGGGTTGGGTCACCTCACTGGAAGCAGAAGTAATTTCCCATAGTCTCTGGGGAATGGGAGTAGTGAAGGGATCTCAACAGTGGCTGCTCCCTGGTTTGCAGTGAAAAGGAAGTGGATTCACTGTAATTAAACTTGTATTTCTTCTTTTTAAATAATACCATTTTTTCTTTCTCTTTAAATTAAACAGCTGGGATGTTATATAAACAGATAAAAAATGAAGGTCAGTGTGATGGATCTTTCTCTGGGAAAAGTTCAAGATGCTTGCCTCATTATTTCTTGGACTACCTTAAAATCAAGTATGTCTTTCCATTATGATAAGCTGTCCTTGCTGCTGGTGGGAATAGACCTGGATTCCATTTGCAATGATAGATAGGAGAGAGTGCAGGAGGGGATTTTTCTGAAATGTCTTAATTATTTTTATATGTAATTACTAAGATCCTGAGCCCTGGGTACTTAGTTCAAGATGTCTACATGTGGCCACAGAACAAAACAGGACTGTGAGTTTCTGTAGGGTTTAGATTTAGGTACATAGCATGGCTCAGGAATCTGAGCTTTTTCTGACCGTCCATGTTGAAGCTCTTTAATACAAAGGAAAGTTAGTAATGAAAACTTGCAATCAAATAAACAACAAAAGGGCAAAACTGTATTTCAGTCTCTGTAATTTGATCTGTAAGAAATGTAAGTCACTCATCTAGAAAAGAGAGATTTTCAATTAGTCCTCTTTTCTTAAACATGCAAATCCCCCAGCCATGTTTAGCAGCACAGTTTTGCCCTAACTCTACAGAGAATTCCCAAGCAACCTTTAATAGACGGCCATGCCTTCAGGCTTGTCCACTTATGTTTTCACTCCTGCCTGGGCACAAGATAGATTATGCATATTATTATTCATAAGTGCCACCTATTGAAAGCATAACCACAGGCACGTTTGCAAATGGTGGGCTTGCCCCAGCTGTCCCCGCTCATGCGAAACATTCCTGCTCTCCAACGGACCCCTCCAAGCCATTCCCTCAAAGTTGATGCTATTTTCTTGCCAGACATTCTGGTATGAGGAAGGACTTGCAAAATGACCCATGGACTTTAAAGGTGTATAATTGAGGGGACTAATCCCCATTTTCCTCCTGCAGAGGTTCTTCCAGCTGATGCTTTTGTTGCCTCTCACTTACCCCTGAGGCTTGTAGGGCACTGGGGAGAAGGCTCTAGCCCAAGGTACCAGGAATCATGGAAGACGGTGATATAAAATATGTGTTCCTCATTAAAGAATTGAATCTGTGACCGGTACAAGAAACAATAAATAGTACAGAAGAACTGAGAAGTAAATAGGTGGGAGTCTCACATGGCTGGATGTTATTTGATCATTCTTAAATAAAGGTATATATAACTGCTTTTCTGATGACAATTCATGTAGTTTTAGAATAAATATATATTTTTCACTCTGCTGTTGCATATTAGACTATTTTCTGTAGAATTTGAGTGTGTTGGTATAAAACCCAGGTTTTCTCTTCCTCAGACACATTAGATACAAGTAATTTGCAGTTTGCCATAAAAATTATTTCCAAAAAATATATAATTATTAATTAGGAATATAATTTAAATAAATGTTTTGAATGCTAGTGGCTAGAATTAAGCATAGCCCTATTTTTCTACAAAAGGTCAATTGTGATTCTAATTACTCTTATGTAAACTAATGCTTAAACTGCAATTATGATTAATGTATATGCCTTATTGCCAACTTTTACTGTATTTTTGATCATTAGAATCTGGTTAGCCTTATGTCTGGACAGTCTGAGTGAACATGTAAATAGATATGAACATCTTTTGACTGATTTTTCTATTACACCAGTTTTATGATGTTGTAACAGCATTACCTCTAACTGTTCTGCACTGAGATAAATCTGTGGAATCAAGGTGAGGCAGGAGAGGTGTATGTTCACTACTCCAGTACAGCAGGACGGACAGCAAGGAAGTGTAAGCAAGGCCTAGAAGTACAGTTGCAATGTCTTCCTTCCTTAGAAAAGTCTTGCTGGTCTCCAGAGGGAACACAACAGTCAGGAAAGGTTTTCTAGGGGTTTTTCTTTTCTTCCATGGAAAAGCATGGTGGGAGGTGTTTTCCCTGGTGGTAGATGGAGCTGAGCTATGTGACAAGAGGTGCAGCAGCTTCTTTATTCTGCAACGGGCTCTCATTTTTGGCTTCCAGAGAGCAGTGAAACTTGAGAAGCCATTACTTGAGCACCATTACCTGTGCCCAAGCACAGCCCCACTGGGCAGCGACAGCCATAGGAGCCCCACTGCTCAATTGCCCCTGCAGTCCTGCACTGCCCTGGAACCCATGGGCACAGTTATGGCTGCAGCCCTATCCAAGTCTGCCCATGGCATTTTTGTTCTTGGGTACCAAGAAAAGAGTAGAGGCAGTGTAAAACCTTTGTACCCTGATGCACTTTTTCAACATCGTTTCTCTTTCCTTCCCCTCTGGAGGATGCACACTGCTGATCTCTGAGTGTGTCCTGAGCTGGGCTCTTTGTTAGTCTGTCCCTTTCCCACCTCCAGCACTGATTGGAATCCAAGCCAGCAACTGCCAGACACTGGCTATGATGGATGTGGGCCTGGACAAGGGATCCTCACACCATCCTGGAGGTCATACAGGTACCTGCTAAAAAACCTACTGAAGGGCATTAAAGCCTAACAGAGGTGGGTTTTCCTCCCATGCTGGGGATGGCACTGAATGGCAAGGTTAGCCTAGGGTGGTAGAAGCAATTACAACTGAAGTACTCCTAAACTGGAGAAAGCCAGGGCCATGAAGGTGGTCTGGGCTCATACTGAGAGCTGGATATTTCCTGCAGGTTTTCAGCATACCCTATGAGGAATTTTTAAAATATATGCAATTATAGTGTAAGGAGACAGTGCCAAAGGTGCACTTTTAAATCCCAGATAGCTGGTCTCTGTTGGAGGAGGCCTTGCCTATACCCCTGACTGCAAGTAAAGCTTGTGGAAAGTATGATCATACCCATTCCTGTACAGATGTGGGACACCCCAAAATGTGCACAGAACATCTGTGCTGCTGGCCTTGGCAGAGGAGAGAAAGCTGGGAAGGAAAGCTCAATACTTCTGCTTGTGTAATGGGGGTGAGCATAGGAAAAACAATTGTCTCTATTCCAAATATGCTTGACTTGCCCCTCTCTCACAGCTGGGACCAGGGTTGCTTTGCCCTACCTCTGCTCAGCTGAGCAGTGAAGGGACAATGGTGCTGCTCTGGGCTAGGGGGCTCCCAGGGACCAATCTTGGGCATAAGTGTCTTGGATGTCTGGATCTGCTTTGGAACATCCTCTGGGTGCTTTTAAGATAAAACCTCTTGCTTTTGTGGCCTGACCCTCTTGCTATTTCTACAGTGATGATGCATCATCTCTCAGATGTCTCTGAAAAACATTGCTTAACCTCTGCATCTCCTTTCCTCCCTTCACCATTATTACCCTTTGCTGTAATTGCATTTGTGGCTGTGGGAAGCGCTGGAGCATGGCTTTCCTGGGAGGCAGGGCATGGGTGTCTACTGCATGGGATAATGGGCTCCAGCCCTGGTCTGAGAAGTTGGTGCTTGGGAGAGAAGCGCATGCATCTCTGCGCCCGCTCACTCCTTGGCCTCTCTGCTGAGCCTGCTGACAAGGGACAAGGGTGCCAATTAGTGTCAGTCGCACGGGTAGCTGGTGATGGGGACACCTGTGCATCTGGGCCACAGAAGCCATTGCCCCACTGCCACGGCCTCAGCACAGCTGTCAGATAGCGATGGCTCTGCCACAGCTGACCTGTGCCCCTTCAGAGCTGCTGATTTAAGAGGTGAAAGACATAAGGTGCCATTACCCACACCTGGCAGGGCACAGCAGCTGAAACAGCTCTGGAGCCTAAAGCTGCAGCATGGGGACTGGGTTTGTCCTGCTGCTGGGAAATGCTTGGTAAAGATGATGTGCTTTATCACCCTCTGTGACATTGTTACTTTACGGTGCTGTGGTTTACGGTATGTTTATCAGGCTAGATCAGTATCCATCCATCTCCTATAGTCTAACGTGCAACAGCTGCTTATTGCTACATTTGTCTTTGGGAAAAACAAGAGGGATAACTTTTCACTCAAATAAAGATAAATATTGTAGAGAATCACCTGTCATTTGTAGGTGTGTAACATACAGTGTTTAGTGTCAGCAGACATTCTCTACATGCTTGTGATGCACAAATGTTTTTTATATATGTGTGCATGTGTATCTAATATTGATGCACCCAGACATACACAAGGTTGCGTGTATGGTGGGTATGTGTTCTCTGTGCCTGCATCTCTAGAAAAGCTGTATTTGTGTGTGTAAACTCGCATACATAAATATTGGCAGGAAAAAAAATCAAGTCACTATAGATAGCATCATGGAAAGTTAGAGATGAAGCTAAGAATAGACAGGATTAGTAACTCAGGCTGTTATGTCACCAGTCAAGTAGGATATGAAGAGTAAAAAAGAGCACGTGGAAATCTTTAAGTAACATTACACAAGTGTCATAGGCATCCGCACCCAGGAGCACGCACATTTCAAAGGATGTTTGTGCGGGTGTGTTTTAGGCATCTGAAAAGGCACCCTGAGACAACTGAACACAAAGCCAGCACATGTTTGTGTTAGGTTGAGATGCTGGCATTACAATGGTTATATGACTCTATTAGCAGGGTGTTATGGCTCCAATTTCATTTAACATCTGAGTTCACATTAAAATATGCCCTTGGCCTGACAAGGCATTATTAACTTGCATTTAATAAAAATAAAATATTTTTAAAAATTGAAAGCTGACAAATTTGATTTAAATGAATACTGAACTCCAGGCAAATGTGTTGCTTGAACTCTGCCTGCTGTACTGGAGCTGACAGGAAGCATTAAAGTAATCCTGAGTGGTCAATATGTGATTAAATATCACATGTCAAGCTTAGAAGGAACGTTCCTTCCAAAGGAAACTATATTGTTAAAATAAGTGACAAATTCTAAGCAGCTCCGTCAAATTCATAAAGATATGTGAAAGAATGGAAGCTTGTAATAAACTGGGATGTCTGCAGGAGACAGAATATACTGTCTCGTGGACAGAGCCATATAGAGCACCAACAAGTAATCAGATAAAAATGATTACATATATTTGAAGCAATAAATTTTCTTTGCATTTGCCATAGAAAATAAAGAGAAGAGACATGCTACATATTCACACCATGTTTTCATTTGAAAGCTTTTGCTGTCATGCTGTTCTGTCTAAAGGGATTATTTATTTGTAGAGACTCAAGCATCTATATGTGTACATATACACAGAGATATAAATACTCATGATGGATTCATCATCATCAGTATTTAGAGTGAGAAAATTAGAACTAAGTTTAGATTTTAAAGGAAATAATTGTAGCAGTAGTAATAAAATTCCCACCCCACCTCATCATTAGATGTTTGGGAACACTAATGCTTCATTGCTATCATCTGTTACAGATTCCAGCTGGGAGAACATGCTTAAACATGATCAGTTTCCATCATGTGTTTGATGAAAGACAGACACAGATGTCATTGCTCCCCACTTGCTTCAGCAGGATCAATCCAAGATTACCAGGGTGCAATAAGGGCAGTGTCCAGCAGTCTATTTAGATTAGACATAGCAGTAAAATATCAGAATCTACAGCCTCAGATAAATGACTTGATATGCCTAGGTCAAGAGGTTACCATAGCCAGGTGAGATCTGAGACCTATTTATCACTGCCTGAGTTCAAATTAAGTTTTAAATACTGTCAGAAATGAAAAACTGCTGCCAGATGGTGTCAAGTTAATTCAACTCACTGTAGTCAGAAACTGTCCTTTAGTTCCATCATGGTGCCTGATATCTTGCGTTAGAGAGGTGCCTGTCAGAGTACCTCCTTTAGCACAGAATAAAGGTCTCTGTTCAGCTCTTGCTTCCTGTGTACAAGATGGATGTGTTGTATTTCTGTGGCATGTACCACACATGTGGGTCTGAGACACAGCCTTTCTTACAAAGCAGTGGATGTTGGGTGGTGAGATTTGAGGCCTGTTTAGCTCTTACTTGACTAAGAAATCTTCTGTTCTACTCACCTGGTCCAGAGAATGGGATTTGTTGGTCTGTAGAAAGAGGCATTTGGGGATGAAGACTTTGACCCTGGTGTGTTAGTGCAAAGGACCATGAAGCTCTTCCATGCGTTGTATGGGGCTGGCACAACTGGCCTGCTCTATTCCTCTGCTCCTGCTTCCATTTCAGGGCTGTAAGAAGTGTGCCACCCTGCTTATCCCTGTCATCCCCTGGGCAAAGGTTGGGATATGTTTTAGTTTACAGTGTTCAAGGGAACACAAAATGACATCCATCAGTTTTATGCCTCTCCTCTTCCCTCGCCCATCTGCTCCTCTTCCCGAGCCCCGCCTTGAGCTCTGGCTTCAAGCACAGCGCTTGAACCCTCCAGCAGCAGGGAGTCTCCTGAGGCAGTGGGATGAGGGTGTCCCTGGATCAGGGCTTCTGCCGTTCTGATGTGCATTTATGCTGGCTGCCTCAAATGTCCCTACAAGCTGGGTTACAGCCCCCAGCCCTTTGGTGTAGGCGGGGAAGATGAGGACCCTGCGAACAAAGGTCCAGCTGGTGGGCAGAAAAGAAGCAGCAATCAGCAGCACAAGAGGCTTCTATGCCAAGCCTCTCCCCAGCAAACTTGGCCTTCTGGTGCCAAGATGCCTGAGAACTCTTTTCCCTATGGTTATCACATACTGCTCTGTGAGTTTTGGCATGGCAGAGTTGGTTCTGGGTAAGGGCATTGTATGTGTGGAGTGATCACTCACCACCAAGCCACAGAACATCAGATTCACTCATCCCCAAAAGCCCTGTCACCAGCTCCATCTTTTTTTCTGGTTGTAGAAGTAGAGGAAAATACAGGACTTCTCCAAAGTCCACCATAGCTAGAAGGGTCCTTTCTAAGTCCAGAGACTACAGGAAGATAGGATTTTATGGTAATGGTAAAAACAAAAGATGCTCAGAGCTCTGCTGTGCCCTTTGCAAGCAAGGGGTGGTTTGAGCTGTAAACTAGTTGTGTGCTATTGCAGTAGCAAGGGCATTGTTGTTTGAACAGAGGAAGAAACCAAAGCCTAAGGATGATTATCTTCTCATGGGAAGGTGATAGACACTCTGCCTTTCAGGTTGGCTTGTTTCTGTGCTAGCACTGGAAATGGTATTTCACTGGAGAAGGAGAATGCAGTGGTTTTTTTTACCTTGCATTACTGAAATAGCGTCAGAACTTGACAGATGTACATATACCATGGTCTTACTATCTCCATACCTTCTCCTCATGTGGCAAAAATACCATTCTCATATCCAGTATCTGATTTCCTGTGAGGTGTAGGAGCTGAAGCAGCAGAGGGGTCTCTGGACAGTCTCAGCTATGGGGAGCAGGCTGGGGCTCTGGTGAGGGCCATGGTGCTGCCTGGACAGCCGGGGTGAGATGTTAGGCTGTGCATCCTCCTGCCCTCACATCTCTCCTGAAGAGGAGGAAGACTCTCAAAACTCTCAAGACTGTCATCAAAACAAGTGCTGCCTCAGCCAGGGAGTGAGAGCATGTCCGTTTGGGATGCAGATGAGACAGTTCCAGCAATCAGAAGGATGGGGTAAAGTGAGACACACTAGCAACAAGCAAATTATCAAGCCTGTAAGCATAAAGATTGCAAGTGTCTCCTGGTTTCTTAAATTATTATTTTTGGCAGGGTTGCATATGTTCTCTGTGCTCATTCCATGAATCCAGCTGATTATTATT
>NC_092467.1:17338565-17373565 GCF_047495875.1 Pithys albifrons albifrons
ATGTCAAGCAGCAGCTTTTAATAAAGGGATGTTCAGACTATCAAATTTCACAGTACAACGGGTTCGGCCCCTCCCGGCCCCCTCCAGCCCCCCCTCCCTCCGAGCTGCGGTGCTGCCAGTGAGCCAACACGACTGCGCACCAAAATCCTGAGGCTGAAATGCTGCGCCCTGCCATTCCCGAGCTGCTTGGCAGAAAGACGCCCAGACCCCCGCACCCTGCTCCTCGGGATGCCCCTGGATGGGGCAGGAGCTTCCGGTCGGGGACCAGGGCTGCAACTGGACCCCGCAGGCCGGAGCTTGGAGCCAGTTCGTGGTGCCTCGGCCGGGACCGTCCCCCGACAGGGACCGGCTCCAACTAGCACATGATAGCCCGTCCCTGCCGCTCGCTGCCCCCAGCCTCCATAGGACCATTGATTAACGCTCTAAGTGCCGCTCTAATTAGCTGCCTGATAATTAACGAACGGGGCCCCATCCGAATCCTCTGAGTGGCACCATCGCTCATCGCTTTGATTCCGTTGTTGCTGATTTACTGGGAGGGGGAGCTCCGTGGCTTTGCCCGCAGTCGGACGGGTGGAGTAGATGGGAAAGGGGTCATCCAGCCAGTGGCTGAGGGGACACGGGGCGGCAGCTTTCAGCAATTTGCCTCAGCCTCAACAAGTACAAGGAGCATCCCGCGGGTCTTCTCGCCCGCAGAGGGTTCAGGCAGGAGGTGGAAGGCCTTTTGCCTGAGATATTCCCGCGCAGGGCTGATCAGCGCTCTGGGAATCAGAACCGGCCGGCGGTGCACGCGAAGGAGTAGGATAGGCCGAGACTGCGGGTGCTTCATGTTCTGCGGAGCCGGGAGAAGTGCGGCTGCCCCGGGTGGGCCGGTGCTAGCCGCCGCTTTCCCCCAGAATATTTCTACACAATGGAGTCGAGGATTAAAAAATAAGAGCGAGGAAATGAAAGGTGTTCACTCTTCAAGAACATGACTTTAAGCCTTAAATCCCGATTCTGGGACGGGGAAGTGTATTGTGAGTTAAAGGATTATGCCAGTGTAACATATTACCCCGGATCCCGCTTTCCCCCAGGGATAATTAGGACATAGTTTTGGTAAATTGCAAACCAAGACACCAGGATAAATACGGCCGCCGCGAGCTGCTTCCCCGCTGCAGGAAACCTGCCTGGGCATTTGTAGATATTTAAGTATTTTTCCATTTATCCTGTTCTTTCATTTACTCCTCAGTTCCCCCCTTCTTCTGTCCCCTTTTCTTCTAATTTTTCCTTCAAAAGCTCTGATCTGTAGGAGCTGCGGGAGGTCACCCTGCAGTGCTGCCAACACTGCTCGCACCGGAGCTGCGACTCCCGTTCTGCCTCCGGCCCCGTCCGCGCTGGACGCCCGTCGGGGACAAGGGGGACGGACGCCACCGCCGCCCAGCGGACACGGGCGGCCCTGCACCTCTTTCTGGCCCGCCACCACTGCTCCGTCACCGGCCTCCGGGCTCAGCACCGGTGCCTAAAGCCCGGCGGCAAACCGTACGACTAACTGCCCTCGGCTGCCCGCGGGGCGGCAGGCGGCGATACGGGGCCGTCGGGACGGAGCGGGGAATGGTCAGTAGCAAAGGGCTGTGGACAGGTTTTCTTGCCGTCGGAAAATCTTCTTTCGAAGTGCGGCAGTGGGGCCGCCACCTGCCCTGCCGCGCTACCCTTCGGGTGTGGCACAGGTGGCTGCGATTTTTATCAGCGAGAACCCAGAAGCGCTCTCCTCACGAGGGAAGGTCGGCCCCAAGCTGCTGGAAGCGAAGTCAAGGGCCGCGACACTCTCCACATTGGCATCTTTTATGTCGGGGCGTAGCTTCGCATCCGGCACCGCTGTCCCGGGACTGCGGCGTCTCAAGTCGGATTCAAACGCGCGCAACGAGTTACCGACTGGACACCGTCTCTCACGCCAGCTGAGCTTCCCATGCGCTCCTCGCACCAGTCTGTGCCTGTGAGAGTAACGACTTCCCCAGGAAACAAAAAGCGGTGGGAAACGGGGCGGAAGCGCACCCGGCGCTGCCAACACATCCGCATGATATTGTGCAGGGCCGGACGGGGCACTCTTGGTAAGGGGCAGGCAGAAAGATAAGAGGGACTCTTGTGTCCTCACTCCCTGCTCCTCGCTCCAGGCTGGCGGCTGACTCCCATCGCCGGGGCAGCCGTTGTGTACAGGGCAGGGGTGCCAGCAGCCCTACACCTGAGGCAACACCTAGTGCCCTCGCTGAACACCAGTACCCGAAAAATTGCTCTTGCGCTCATCCTGCCCTAATCTTTCCCTGCGCCTCCACTGCTGCGCCCAGTTCCCCTGTGCCCCCGAGGTTTGGGGCCGCAGATGTTGTCGGGGCTGGTTGGGTCCCGGGCTACTGGAGGCCAGGAAGGGGCTGTGCTTCACAGGACCCTGGAAATGGCAATGCCTACTAAAACTAAACTCAGAGAACTCTAAATCATTCATTATCATATTTATAATTACTCTTCTAATGAGCTTGACACACTGCTTCATCAGGATTAATATGACGTCTTGTCGCCCCGTTATTCTGACATTCAGCTAGGGAAACGCCCCGGGAACACCGGATAATACTCTCCGGGGGATCCGATCCGGCGACCGGGGGAATCAGGCCCGACGGTGCGGCGGCGGCGAGGACGGGTTCGGGAGGGAGTGGGGGCGCGCCCCCGCCTCCCACCTCCGTCCCTGCCGCCGCCGCTGATTGGCTGCGGCCCCCTCTGCGTCAGCCCCCTCTCGGCCCTCCGCCAATGGGGGCGGGCGGCGGCGGCGGCAAAAGCTCGGGTTTATAATAAACGGTGGGGGGGAGCCGCGGCGGCTGTGACGTCACGAGGGGAGTCGCCGCCGCCGAGAGGAGCTCGGTGGGCACGGGCGGGCGCGCCGCAGTGGCCGGTGTCCGCCCCGATCCGCGACCGCAACTTCCCGCAACAAAGTTAGTTAGCGGCGAACCGGCCTGGCGGCGATGTGCTGCTCGGCGGGGGCCCTGCGTTAGTGTCGCCCGCTCCGCCGGTGCGCGGATTGGGGTAACCCGGTTCCGCTCCCACATCCCTTCTCCTCCACTCCCGGTGAGACACCCGTGGCCGCCCACGGGGATGCGGACGTGGCGCTGAGTGGTCCGCCATGGAGGGGCCGAGCGGGTCCAGCTTCGGGATAGACACGATCCTGTCAGGTGGCAGCACCGGCAGCCCCGGAGTCATGAACGGAGATTTTCGCTCCCACGGCGACGGCCGGCCGGCGGATTTTAGGAACCAGGCCACGCCGTCCCCCTGCTCGGAAATCGACACCGTGGGGACGGCGCCCTCGTCGCCCATCTCTGTGAGCATGGAGCACCCCGAGCCGCACCTGGGGGTGACGGAAAGCCTCCCGCCGCCGCCGCCGCACCACCTCCACCTCGGCCCTCACCCGCCGCCGCCGAGTTTGCAGCCATCTCCCCCGCAGCCGCCGCCGTCCCAGCTGGGCTCAGCCAGCTCCGGTCCCAGGACTTCCACATCTTCTTTTTTAATTAAGGACATTTTGGGCGACAGCAAACCGCTGGCGGCGTGTGCACCTTACAGTACCAGCGTCCCCTCTCCCCATCACACTCCCAAGCAGGAGGGCAGCGCGGCCCCGGAGAGCTTCAGGCCCAAACTGGAGCAGGAGGACGGCAAAGCCAAGCTCGATAAACGCGACGACACGCAGGGGGACATGAAATGCCACGGTGAGTATGACCCGGCCCGGCTACGCAACGCCTCGGCCGCGGGTACAACCGGGGCTGCGGCGTTCGGCCTCATCGGTGAAACGAAAATCAGCGATATGAGCGCTCACTCTACCGGGGCCACTCGCTGATCCTCGCTACCGCGGGGATAAAATCGGTAGGAAATGAAATTGCCTTTTTTTTACTATCTGTTGGCCTTTCCTCCTCTTTCTTTCTTTTCTTTTTTTTTTTTTTTTAATTTCAAATTTGACTTCCCTGTTTTTAAGAAAATAGCGCGAGCAGTGGGATCACATGGGAAATCAGACTGTATTTATTTTTAATGCAAATGCACATAAATGATTCTCTGGCTTTCTAAGAATGGCAGCTCAGCTGCACTTTGTGCCTTCAGCCTTTTAATTTTTGCTCATTCGAGCTAAAATAACATTAAGCTTAAAAATTCCACTTCCCCAGCAATCAATACCAAATCAGCGAAAAAAACCCCTCAACTTTTAATTGAAAATAAAATAATAATAATAACAACAACTCGGGCCGCGGTCGGCAGAAGGAGGTTGAAGGGCTTTGTGTTTGGCAAAACCCTCGCGTTTCTCCTGCGCCGGGATAGAAGCTTTATTTTTCCGGTTTTATTTTTTTTTTTTAATTTGGCTTTTCGTGCTTATGGGGAAGCCCCTTCCGTGAGGGCTTCGGCAATGAAAATAGCGATGGGAAGAGGAAGGGAGGAAAAGAGTGAGAAAAGGCGAGCAGGGAGAGGGGATATTTTTGCCTTTGGCGTCGGCGGAGCTGCCCTTCTCGCAGGCAGCCCGGTGCAGCCGAGAGGCAGCAGGACACATTTTCCTTATTTTGCCCAAACGAGCTATTTTCGCCAGGCTCAGAGCAGCGAGGTGCCCACGAGTGCCGCTAATTTTGCTCTTTTAGCATTAGCATAGGAGTGCCCAAACCAGATGTACGGTCTGGTCTGGCCATTTTTGTGTGCACCAACCTCCCCAGTGGGTCAATTAGGGAGATTATTGTTCTTCCTGCGGGGAAGATCAAGGAGCGCCACAAACCCGGGCCCGAGTGAAGCCGGATTGACAGATCGATTTCCCGGCGTTTCGGGCCGGGGGTAGAGGGCGAGAAAATAACGAAAGCCCTGTAGCTGGCAAACGGAGAGTGGAAATCCCGCCGCTCCCCGGACGGGCTCGCCGCCGCCGCCCCCTGCCATACTTGACCGTTCCCCCCGTGCCCCGGAGGAGCCCCCGGGGAGCGGGCGGCGAGGTCCGGTAACCGCGGCGGGGCGGGGCAGGGGCCGAGCCGGTGTCCCGCCGGCCCTCACCGCGCTTCGGCTCACTCGCAGGGACAAAGGAGGAGGGCGATCGGGAGATCAGCAGCAGTCGGGACAGCCCGCCGGTGCGCGCCAAGAAGCCTCGGAAGGCACGGACCGCCTTCTCCGACCACCAGCTCAACCAGCTGGAGCGCAGCTTCGAGCGGCAGAAGTACCTGAGCGTGCAGGACCGCATGGACTTGGCCGCCGCCCTCAACCTCACCGACACGCAGGTCAAAACCTGGTACCAGAACCGGAGGTAAGATGGGCCCAGGCGGAGCGACGACCCAGGGTCTCTCCGCAGAGCCAGGGGGCGGGCAGACGCTGCTGGGTTCCTGCCCGCGGTAGCCTAGGGTGGTGCAGGGAAGTCCCGACGCCTGCCCCGCGCCCTCCCCAGTGGCGGGCTGGGGGGTCCGGCCCCTGTCACCGCTGCCATAATTTTCTGTCTCATTACATACGGTTGCAGCCACCCTAATTCTGTCGCAGACCATTAGTGTCAGCGCGCTGAGATCTAACGGTGTACCGCGGTTATTAATTTGGCCAGAGTCGCCGTATGCATGTGTCGTGGGGTGCGGGGCTGCGGGAGGAAACAGCGCAGAGGATAGCACCCTGTGCGGGCTTACGGGACCGGTGCGCTTCGTCGGAGCCCCAGTGACGTGGGCCCGCGTATGGGAGGGGGCTCACTGCCCGCGGAGCTCCGCAAAACCGGGCGAAGTGACCCATCGTGGCGCCCGCCCTGCAGCCGACTCTTGCTTCTCCCGGCAGGACGAAGTGGAAGCGGCAGACAGCGGTGGGCCTGGAGCTGCTGGCCGAGGCCGGGAACTACTCAGCGCTGCAGCGGATGTTCCCCTCGCCTTATTTCTATCACCCCAGTCTGCTGGGCAGCATGGACAGTACGACGGCGGCTGCGGCGGCCGCAGCCATGTATAGCAGCATGTACCGGACTCCCCCCGCGCCGCACCCACAGCTCCAGCGGCCCCTGGTGCCGCGGGTGCTGATCCACGGGCTGGGGCCCGGCGGACAGCCGGCCCTCAATCCCCTGGCCAACCCAATGCCCGGCACCCCGCACCCTCGGTGAAACGGCAACGCGGTGTCCGCAACGAGCCCTTCCCCTCCCCGTCCCCAAACAAGCCCCAGCACCGCAGAGGAGGAAGCGAGGGGAAGCCGAGGGGCAAGAGCTTCTGCAGGCAGCCACCGGCCACCGAGGGAGGCGATCAGTCAGAGCAGGGACTCTTGAACCGTAAACCCAGAGCCAAGCCCGTAAGTGAAACGACCACACGCGGGGTAAGGCGGGCAGAGCCGCGGGGCGACCCGCCGACCTCGGCTCCTGCGAGGCAGGACTTGGAGCTCGGAGAGAGAAAGGGACGGAGGGGGTGGAGGAGGAGAGGGAGAGAGAGCCCGAGCCCGCCGGAGAGACTAACGGCTGTGGAGGACGGAGGGATGAGAGCGCCTCGACCCCCGCCCGCCGGAGAAGACCGGGGGAACTGAGAACTTTGCACTGATTTTTCCTCATTTCTTTTTTTTTTTTTCATATTGCAAAGTGGCATGCTCCCTAATGCGAACAGAATTGTACAGACCTAGTGCTGAGTGCTATATCATATTTATTATATGTCGTCCATAAAAAGGAGAAAAGAATTTCACTTCTATACGTTAGTTTAAAACGATCAAACGTGGTTCTTCCCTATCCCTTTTCATGTCTTTTTGGATTCAGTAAAATAAATGCTTAGATGATAAAATATAGATTTTTTTTTTGTCACTGAAAATTTTCAGGGGAAAACCGAACAAACAGAAATAAACTTTATCTTTTTTTAACGAACATGAAAATTCAAGGTAGCTAATTTCCCTGTGACGAGAACTCAAGAAATTCGGAGTAGAAAAAGCAGATGCCACTTTTTTATTTTGAGTACTATATTGAATATATATTTGAGTTTTAGGCTCGTCATTTCTTAACCGGCGCTGTTTTCCCTATCTGTATTTTAAAGGAAAATCAAATACCCCCGCAGCCGTCGTGTCCCTCGCTGTTATTTTAAGCACCTGGGCAGGGCGGCGGTGGGTAGAGGCTTTGGCCCTTGGGGGCGGGCGCGACGGGACCGTGCAGGACCTGGGGATGTGGCCCCGGCCCGGCAGCTGTCTCCGCGCGGAGCTGGTACAAGCAGAGAGCGCCGGCGGTCGGGGTGAGTAACGAGGGGAAACAGGCAGGGGAGGCAGAGGAATCCCGGCGGACACGGAGCTCCCGAGCCCTGCTGGCCTTTGCACTTTATTGCTATGTCTGCCCGTCTCACCCCCGCCTTCCCCTGGCAGGCAGCTTTCCTGCAGAGCGCCTTCCTTCCCCATACCCGCCTGGGCCGCCCGGCTGCCGGATCCCGTGGGGGAAAGAGAGCACGGGTCGGGACCGGGAACTGTGATCCTTCACTGGGCCCCGGGAACAGGTCAGTCCCCAGCCTTTGGAGATGAACACCCCCTGCGAAATTAGAAATTTATACAGCAATTACCCATAAAACATTCATAAAGTCCCATATTATCCTCTCCTCTGAGGATCTGGCGCTTCCCCCCCCACACTCTGTTTTTGCTCGTGGGTCCCCTTTCTTTTGAGAAAAAAAACCCACAAAACAAACGAAAAAAGGGAAAGAGAAGCCTCCAGGCACGTTTATTTGGGCTTTGCTAATTAGCGAGCGGCTTGCTGATTTCTGTGCTAATAAATTCGCGTTAAAACCATATTGACCTTTGCCTTGATCTAACAAAAGGGGACCCGGTCGGGAACGCCCACTTCGATTTTCGCCTGTGTTGCGGCGACCGCTTACTCTTCCCCCATGTCTCCGCCGCGGTTCCCAAATACCCCCCGTAGAAACGATCGGGAAGGGGGCCCCTAAGTGTCCAGAGCAGTCTGTCCGTCCCGCATCGCCGCCGAGACTTTCCCGGGAAAGGCATCTTATGTGGGCTGGGCAAGGAAGTAGGAAATTTGGGCTCGTCAGCGCCTTTTCCTGAGTCTAAGCATCGAAATTCTCACGAATGGAGGCGATTCAACTGGAAAAGCTACTTCTGGGTCGTTATTCTCGATGGCTCGTTTTTGGCTGCATACACTCTCTGAAAAGTAGTGAAAACAAGGAAGGAAAGTTCATGCAAAATAGATGTGTTCACCTCACAAGCAGGACTGGCCGCGGGGTGCCCACTCGGGCCGGAGGCCGTTGGTGCTTTGGGAACGGCAGCGGGGAGGAGCGAGAGAGGAGAGGAGAATGTGGCAGGGCTGTGGGCTGTCTATGCCGTGTTGGTTGGTGTCTAAAACAGAGGGTCCTGCAGGAGGGGAACGAGGAACCACCACCTCCCCTGAAACGTATTTCCAGACCCAATTGGAAAGTGCATGTGAAGGGAGGAGGTTTGAGGCAGGAATCGCTCTTTCTCACTCTTCCTTTCCCCATTTGGGAAGTGGGGCTTAGTTTGTCCCGCTCCCCGTTCTCACAGGGATGGAGCCGACCCGAGGTCCGGCTGCCCCTAGACGGAGAAGTAACGGGATCCTTTGCTTGTTTAAAGCCCCCGGCACACGGGCCCGCATTTCAGCGCGCTGCAACAGGACAAAGAGCCAGCCAGGCGGCGGGCCGAGATGCGTGGGGCCACATCCCACCTGCTGGTGCAGCGCGGTGAACGGCACGGCGCGGGGCCAGGCAAGGGTCGCGGCTCGGCGCCGTTGGCTGCCATACTTTCCAGCCATACCGGTAGGGGTTCGTCCACGTTCCTTCCCCGAACAACTGCCTTCTTCGCGGCCGCCCCAGATTTGGTGCTAAACTGTTGAATTCCTGCAGTCCCGGTCCCTCTCAAGCCTTTCCCCTCTCTGGGCCAAGACCTGCTCTCGGCTCTGGAAATTGTTGTGAACAAACAATCAAACCCATCTACTATTGCTAGACGAACGGAGTGGGCTCTCTCAGTATCAAACGGCGGGAAATACAGGCACCCGCCGGGAAAGATCTGGCCGTTGGTGTCGCTGAGCGTGGACACAGTCTGTGAGGCTGTAGCAGAGCTGTCTGTACGCGAGGGACCGCGGCAACCCGCGGGGTCGCCAGAAATGTTTGCTTTCCCTGTACCGGACAGTGGCCCGCAAAGAGCGGGGCGGCTCTGGCCCCTCCAGCCGCGGGGACGCCAGCACCACG
The DNA here is from genome assembly GCF_047495875.1 of Pithys albifrons albifrons. Taxonomy (NCBI): domain Eukaryota; kingdom Metazoa; phylum Chordata; class Aves; order Passeriformes; family Thamnophilidae; genus Pithys; species Pithys albifrons. The sequence goes on from NC_092467.1 coordinate 17,347,718, forward strand.
CCGGGCGGCGGCGGCTCCGCCCGTTCTCAGCACCACGGACAGCTCCGGGCGGCGCGGAAGGGCCCGGCCCGCACCCATTGATGGTCCGCCCCGAGGGACCGCCCAACCTTCCAGAGGCCGGACCGGCCGGACAGCACAGGAGCATCCTGTCCTCCTGGACCCCATGCCGCCTTCCCCGGTGCTTACCGGCGGGCCATGGTGAAGATGGAGGAGGCTGCCACCTGGCTCATGTCCCCGCTACCCACCGTCCGGGAGAAAGGCCCTGTCCTAGCCCAGTCTTGGCCATTCGGCCCTGTGCGGGGGCTGTTTGTTGGGTGTTTGAGCGTTGCCTCCACCAGCAGGAGGGGTGAAAAGCTGTACAGGGCCGCTCCGTTTCCCCTGTGTCGTGTCGCTCTGGACTGACACTGGCGCGGCCGCGGTGGGACCCGGGAGACCCTGTGCTCGGTCCCCCTTTGATTTGTTTCTTCTGGCTCGTGCTACATGTTTTGAAGGTGAGCACGGCACGGGAGGTTCCTTCGGGGAACCCCTGGTACGCTCAGACAGGTTTCGGCTACTTGCTCTGGGCTCTGGGCGCTGGGCTGAGCCCTCCCGGCAGCACAGCCGCGGGCAGGCTACTCTGCCGTCCTTGGTTGATGGGCTCTCTTGCGGGATGCAGCAGCAGGATGATGTTTAATTACTTCAGCCTCTCGGGGGATTAGCTTGGCCATCGTTGGAGTAGAAAGTGAGAAAGGAGTCTCCGCTGGACTAGGGTACAGGAACGAGCATTGTCTTTGCCGCTCCTAGGGTGATTGCCTTCACGTCGGTGTGGCAGCTGGGTGCTCGGGAGCTGAATCCACTTTCCCAGCCAGGCAAGCGAGTCCGACTCGGAGGAAGGGAACTAGTAAGAGCACCCAGTCGAGTTCCCTTCCATGCGGGTCACCCTGGTTGCGTTTACAAGCTGTCCGCATGGAAGGCCGTTTTGGCGCTCGGGGCTTGGCTATTGCTCCTGCAGGTTTTACTGTTTCTTGTTCGAGTGGGGGTATAACTTTTGTTATTTTATCCTTTAGCAGAGTTTACTTTTCTCCAAATTCATACCACGCTTCCGTGCAAATGTACGTTGTAAGTCACCCTAAATCCTTATTGCAGCCCACTGGAAAACCTTGACTCCAGCCCAGGGCGCGGGGTGGGTGCAGCTGGGCTGAGCTCACCTATGGAAAGGGCAAAAGCCATCATAATGTAAGAAATAGTCCCAGTCCAGGGGCGGCGGGGGTGGGCGGCGAATAACCGTTTCAGGTTGAAAGTACACATTTTCCTCTCTCTTTTATTCTGTGTTGCTGCTAAGCCCACGTCTCCCGCCAGTGACACCACCGGGTTTCTTCCCCGGCAGCCGGTTTATCGTGAAGCTCCGTTTGCGAGGAAAAGGGGCTACGGATAACCTGGCCTGCAAGGGATAGTCCTTTGCCCTCGTCCTATGGGAGGAGCCGCCTGTACCGTTTCGGGGACAGCATCGAAATTACCCCCGCGGTCCATGGAGGGGCACAGCTAATGGGGTCGGAGATCCATCGGGACCGACAGGGGTCGGACAGGCGACCCCCGAAGGCGCCGTTCCCCTTGGGTCCCGTTTCACGTAAAAGCCCCGAACTTCTTTCCTCCCTTGGGCTGCTCCCGCCGTCCAACGGGCCGTGGGGCAGCCGGAGCCCGTGCCTGTCTCTGCGTGTTTCCAGCCGGAGAGCAGGTCCAGCCAAGCGTCCATCGCATTTAAAACTGCCTTTCCATATTCATATGCCCTATTTTTCACAAGTCGCTTCTATTAATGGAAGCACACAAACGCCGGTCCTCAAAATTTGCGGATTTCAAAGGAATACAAGTGAGGCGCTTTGCGTCGGTAGCGATGGATGCGGGGCCCGACGGGACCCCCGGGGCTTCCCCTCACCGTCGTGCCCTCCCCGGGGGGAGCTGTGCTCTGCCTGCGGCGCAGCCGCGGGCCCTTGTTCGCGGAGGCTCCCGGCGGCTCCCTCTCTGCCCCGGGCCGTGCCCCACGGGATCGCTGCCCCCCTTCATCCCGGCCCGGGCACACAAAAGTTGTCCGAGACTGTCTTGTCTCTGGGAGCCCATGTAGGGCGGTTTAATTGCCACATTTTCAAAACGAGGTAATGGTGGGGATATCTTAGTAATTACCTTAATGAGATAACACCTTTCCTTCCCTGAACCTACTCATTATCACGCTTCTTTTTCGAATTCCAACTCAAAGAGCTATACTTGTTAAAAAAAAAGGAAAAAATAAAAGAAGAAAAAAAAAGAGTGGGTTGGAGAGCTCTGAAATTTGTTGGAGGTCTTGTTCCCTTAAAACAAGCACTGTTCATGGATCTCTAGCATATGAACTGAGAACTGTACCCAGTTCTGGGAAAGGCTGGCTAGAAGTTAACTAAACATCTGGGGTACCCCTTAATTATTCTTGGTTGGTGTCTTTAGTTTGACCTGTAGGGATGTGAGGGTGTCAAAGTGATGAATTTTAAGATGTTGGGCTGTGAAGACGTGCAGCTGCAAGACTGATGGGTTTAGGAACGGAATGGTAACAAGGTTAGCTGCATGTGAAGTGTGAATTGAGATTTTTGCAAAGAGACTGTGATTGCAGATGGGCATAATGTTGTACCCTTGCATGAAATCTTGCTATTATTGTATAATGGTCAGACAGAGTGTGAAATGACTTATTACTTTACTTTTATTCTTTAATGAAGTTAGGTAGGAAAGGAGAACTACCAGGAAATCGATAGTGGTGGTGCACAGAAACGGTATGACAAGTCCTGATACATTAAATGTTTATTTAGCTTTTTGTCACAAATGCCCTCCCAATTTTATGCTATCTCAGAAAGCAAACGAAAATACTACTAGTGGATCCAGACAGTGAAAAAGATGTGCAGAATGAGAGTAATATTTTCTTCTTCCTCTTCACTTTCTGCAGTATATGTGAAGTGGGCATTTTTTCTGTGGCAGTGCGTAAAATATGAGACAGAGATATCTAGATCCAGGCTGTGCACACACAGTTTCTTGGTAGGTTTTCAGCTGTTGAACATGCATCTCTCTTCTAGATCTTGATGCAGGCATGCATTGATTTGTTTTCTGTTATGCCCCCATGTAAATTCAAGTGGCCTTTTCTCCAACTAGACATGCACGTGCAAATACCTCTCACTTCCTTCCATGCCAAGGACAGGTGTCCCCATGAGTGGTATCGTTCTACGAACATGCAGTGTTGTCACTTCTTTCATATGCAGTCGGGGTAAAACACCTATTACCAAAATTTGATTCAATTGTGCAGCTGCACTGGTCTTGATGAATATGAAGTGAGGAAAAGGAACTGGAGCTGCTCTCTCAGGATAGTGTCCTTAAAAAGAGTATTTCCCAGGCGACTAACCTCAGGATATCACTGCTGAGAACAATTTGGCAAATCCTGCACTTAGTGAGTTGTCTCTCTCTCAGAAGCAGCTTCACCTCACAGTGAATATACATAGTGGAAGTGCAGCTTCTTGTGTGCTGTCCTCTCTGGAAGGATGCAGCCCATGGCTCAAAGAGCTTGAGCCAGCACCCCTCCTGTACTGCCCTCCCCAGACCTTGTCCCCAGAGCCAGCACAGTCAGACAGTCTGTCTGTGAGATTTTACCCTATGTTTTCTGTGGAGTCTGGCACGGTTACATTTTATTCTGAAGTCAGGAAGAACACATAATATAAGGTAAGCTTGAGAATAATTGCCTACCTCTTCTGCATTACCATACAGGGTAATAATGACTGCAGGATTGTGTGAAACACAGAATACATCTGGGGCCTCATCTTTGTCCTTACAATAGTCTTTCAGACTTCCTTCTTACGTTCTTGCCTCAAAATCTGAACAAGTACAGTATTTATCAGGCTTGAAGCCTTTTCTGTCAAGTAACACCCTGTTGTATGGTTTGTTTAAAGTAGGATGCTGACCTGATGCAACACTGTCCATGGAAGTGGCACAAGTGCACTGAGTGGCACAAAAGGTCCCCCATAACACAAAAGGGCGTGGAGTAGCTCCCTGTCAGATTTATAGCCTGATAGACTAGCAGGCATGATGTAGCTTTAAATACTTCGGCTTCACTATGTGAAGATCTAACAAGAAGAATTCCTAAAAGTTTTAAGAGCTGTCTGGTAAAAGTGATGAATCAGTGCCTGAGTATGTAGAAAGGTGGGATATCACAGCAGACACTGCTGCCCCAGCACTCTGAAAGAAATGTGCAGCTTCTTTCCAACTGGTGCTCTAAAGCAGGATAGAGTAATGTGGAAAAGGAAGGCTGTCAAAAAAGCGTGCTTTGGGGGTTTGTCTCTAGTAATTTGCCTGGATCCTGTGTGTTCAAGTACCATCCCTGTCCCTATACCAAAACAATGTATTTTTTCTGCATTAGAAGTTCTGAAATAATGCTAGATTAATACTTCATCAGAAGAATCTATGAGAAAAAGCAGCAAAGTATTTGTCTGCAATGGAGCCCCTGTATAGGCACCAGCAGCTCAACCCATATTACATCACATGAATCTAATAGATTACGGAGCTTTTCTGTCTATCTGCCTAAAACAGTGGGAGGCAAGGTAATCACACTTGCAATGTTTTATTTATTTAATTCTTCAGCAGTCTTCCCCTTATGCCTCCCCTTTACTTTCCTCCCTTTCTCCTTTCTCTTTTTTCCTTCTCTCTTCATGTCACTTCATTTTACTGAGCATTTTCAGCATGCACTAGGAAGACTGCTCACCTTTCCTGGTTGCTAGTAGTGGTGGTCATGGACAGTTTGCTTTAAACACCATGCTGGTGTGGATCTTGGGCAATGCAGCGCAAAGTGTGTACCAAAGCTGTGGCTCTTCCATGGAGACTAAGCTCATTATGATACAGTACTCTAAAACATGCTTAACCTCCCTAGTCTTGGGTGTTGTATCCCAAATCTACTGCAGAGCATGGACACCCCAATTAGCACTTACAATGCACTGTTGACATTCCTCTGGGCCAGCCCAACAGGAATAATTAGATGTGATATCTAACACAAAGTCATTTTTTTTCCCCAGCAGAGGGTATAATGCAAAATGAAAGCAACATCTACTGCAACAGCACTTGGCCTGATTTGGCTCTTACATATAGTATTATGTCTGCAGTGTAACTCAGCTGGCTTCTCCAGTCATATGCTATCTCTGCCCTGCCTGATTGCCATCAGCCTAACCTGCTGGGATTAGCGCTGAGGCTAAAGCTCTGCATGGGTTGCAAAAGAATGCTGTCTTAAACTGTACAGGCTTGGGAAACTACTGTACAGCACCCTGTAGTAACCTTTGTATTAGGAGGTGCAGAATGTGTGGAAACACTTGCTCAACGTAAGATCTTCTCATGTTGGAGATGTTAGCTGGTGACTGTGAGGCCAGTCTCTCTGTAGTTTCAACTTCCTATCCCACTGCACACCAGCGGAAACCTGAGCAGGCTGAGTTAGGGACTAGGCAAAATGTTACTTAACAAACATTGTTCTCGGCAGCAGTTTGCAGGATAGCAAGGCTAGGATTGTGTTATCATAAATCCCATGCCAGCAATCCAAAAAGCCTATGGAAAAATACATATGACAGTAAATAGGAAAGAGCTCTCTGCTGCAATGCAGCAGGCTGTCCTCTGACACTGCTAATTGCAGCAACACATTGAAAATATAAGTCTATGTAGTGAGTATTCCTTCTTGGGTTTGCTACCATTAGTTGCCTACTTTCATGCATTGCAAACAGGAACTGGAAAGAACTTGGCAGAGTGAAGAGGATATAAAAATGATAATTTTTCATGTAATAGAGATCACATAGAGATTTCCTTTGTAGTTCACAGCATTTCCATTCCAAGATGCTTAGAGAATTGAAGCATACAAATAGAGAAAATCTGCAAAGTGTTGTCAGGTATTATTTATGTATTATTATTTTTGTTGGAAAAGACATGTAAATATAAAGAATTAGAAAATGGAGCTACTAAAATAAATTATATTGGAACCCACGATAAATCTAACATGAGAATAAAAGTATAATGAGAACACATTTTCTTCAGCATAAATACAAATCCTGTCTGCATGCTAAAGCCCTATTAATTGGATACTTACTACAGGAATAAATCTTTAAATGTGTAAAAAAAACACCCTTTCTGCTCTGTGATGAAATATAAATATCACCAGATTTATTAAAGAAAAAATTCTGCTAAATGACTGCTTCTCTTACATACTAATTTATGCGTATGTTGCATCTGAACGAACTCACTGTGATATGAATACCAGCTAAATAAAGGAAGCTGTAAGAAAAAAAGCCTTAATGTGTTTGATGAGAAGTTGCTTATATCAGGCATGGCAGGTTTCAATGAAGTTTTATATTATAAAATAGAGGAAAGGTGATAGTCCCTTAAGAGACATAATACTTATCCCATGAGTGACATAATAGTTCATAACTCACCAGAGAACAAGGCTCAAGTGAGTCATATATATTTTATGGCACAATTGGGATTAATACTGTACTTCAGAAAGGCATGTATAACCTATTCTATTTATATGGAGAGATGGTTTAAAATTCACCCTTTTCCCTCATCCTCTTCTATCCTTTGACAGCAAACTACAAGAGAGGCACTTGAAACAAGGAGTGAGGACATTGGGTGAGAAACAGACAATGTATCAAGGTACTGCTCCAGCACTGTCATTTGCCAGGAGCTGCCCTTGTGCTGGCATGGCAATTGAAAATGCTGATTTTCTAGTTACAGCTTCCTGCAACCCCAGAGGAAGAGGCTAGTCCTGAGTGATGTCACTGTAGGCTTTTATTGGCTGACCTTGGTGTTTTGGTGGGAAGGTAGGAGATGCTGGCCTTCAGTCTCTGCTTGTAGCCTCTGGGGTGGAATTCAGTTGCCCCCAATTCCTTCTATGATGTTACTGTGTTGCCACCGTCTTCAGCAAGATGCATTTGCCAGAATGCAGTGTGGAGAAAGAGAGGCATCCTGGGTGGATGCATACCTTGATCTTGCCTGTCAAAAAACACGACACTTTGGGGTATCTGCTTTTTTTCTGCATCCCACAAATGGGGTGTTCAAATACAATAGATGTGGTTCTAAAGTCTTCTTGGGAAAATCCCGTGTTTCACTCTATCGAAGGCCTATTGCACTCTTTTGGATGGTTTCCTCAAATGTGGTCCAGAGCAGAAATTTAAAACATAGACTTCTTCCATTTCATTTCCTTCCATGTGTCTCTTACATTGTATATAGAGTGGAGACATTTTAATTCACTGCATCAGAAAATCACTGGAAAAACAAAAGCTGCTGAAAGATTAGAGGCAGCTTGTTGCAGTTTGGGGAATTCCCTCACATGAGCTGAGGAATGTTGGTGGAGGCCAAGGTGTCACTGGGAACCAAGCTGCATGTACCTCAGAGAGCTCTTAATGTTTCTGACAAGACCTCACTTATGCTTCTTTCATGTCAAGCCCCACTGCTGGTCAGTAATCTCGCCCATCAGCTATTAAGATAAACCAATTTTTTCCTCCCTGTTTCTGCAAAGGTCTTTTGGGGCAGAGAAGATAAGACAGGATGAAGCACGTAAGTCCTAGAAGGAAGGATGTCTCCTGGGGCAACTTTGTAGAGATGTGTGGGGAGGTTTGGCGGGAGAAGGCCCTGGTCTAGCTGGGAGATCAAGGCAGGCTGGCAGACTGGGGCTGTGCTGGGAGGCTGTGCTCTGTGCATGAGGGCCAAAGGACATGAACTGGGGAGCCTTGCCACATCCATGGATCCATTACCCCCATATAGAAATCCAGGGCTTTCAAAATGGGTGGGTGTAGTGTTTGTTTTCATCTAGGTCTGTCCCTTGTATTTCTAATTTACTGATTACTCATACCAGTCTTTCTGCCCATGTTGGGATGGCACTTGCAAGCACGTCTGAGGCAGCCCAAGAGGCTGCTCCTTGGCATGAGTGGTGGAGAGGGCAGGAAACCTGCAGCAGGACTTCTGGAACGTAGGAAAGATGGCTGAGGGGATCTGAGCCTCCTCCAGTGTGTTCTCTTTGGGGTTTTTAGCCTTCTTCCTGTAGTAATAGGCTTGGGATTGGGCCTAGGCCCCCCAGGGCTTTATTTTTTATTTCTTTCATTCTGTAAAGGTCATAGCAGAAACTGTAATACTTGGGATGAAGATGTTTATTACCTGCCTTGTTACGAAGACCTCAGTGAACAAACTACTCCTGCTTTACTCTGCTTCCAGGGAGAAGCAGGGGCACCTAAAGCGTCAGGTTTGTCTGTACAGGTGTACAGATGGGAAAGACTGACAGTTAGATGTACAGCTTTTGATAAGGGCTCAAAAGGTCTCATTGCCTCTTTTATTAATCTCAGTTTTACATAAAATAACTAACTCAGCAATATAAGTATTGGCATCTTTGAGGACCCTCTTTCTTTGCTAGCTCTCCTGGCAAATTACAGGGAATTTGTGAGCTTTTAAAAATTAGCCTGGAGGGGTTGATTCACTAGAATTTGAATTTCTGGTGAAAATCTTGCAGTAGCTGTTAAAAGTAACTTAAGAAATATTTCTTTCATGATCCTGTGCAGAAACAATGGTAAATAATATTTTGAAGGGCTATCTTCTGAATGTTTTGAAGGGCTACCTGTATTGGAGAGGTATCTTTTGTAATGAACTACTCTGTGTATAATAGCGATATGCTTAAATGATACATAACCACCATTTTCTGAGTACTCTTAGCAGAAAGCATTTTATGCCACATGGTTGTTTTATTGTGCACATTACTGTGATTGTTACAAACCCTTGCCAATGAATGACAAATTTACATACACATCATGTCAGCCGGCAATATTTTGCAGCCTTAATTGCTTTAGCTTCAGGCATTCTGTGTCAAAATAGAGTGTTGTACGTCCTGCAAGTTGCTCTGTTTCTTTGCAACAGTTAAATTATTCTGTAATTTGCCTGTTTTCCTTCTAATGCATTGTCCATTAAGTCACTTAATAATTTATGATGTAAAATGTATGAGGCAACCTTAAACAGCATTTAAAACTACTTTGAGGTGTTTCAGTTGTTATGGCAGAAAGGTTGAAAATCTTAAAACACGTTTGTTCAAAACGTTTTTCTAAGAGCTTTTTGCCTGCCCTGAGAACAATGTTATCTGTATTTATCTGGTCAAATTTGGCTGGTGAAGTCCAAGACTGCAATTCTGAAGCAGAGTGCCCAGTGTGGAGAGGAGGTGCAGGGAGACAAGTGAGCTGACAGCAGACCCTGCCGGAGCAGGAACCAACTTTGGAGCCAACGCTGCAATGCTTCTGTACACTCATCATCCCTTACTCATGTGGATAACCTTTAATTGTGGAATAGTCTCTGTGATAGCAGTATGTGAGTAAAGTCTGTAGAGCTGGGTTTTCATGTGTTGCAGAAGGCCTTTCACGTTTGCCACTGAGCTCCCAGTGAGAAGAGAAACAACCAGAAACTGTAATTAAACTGGGAATGAAAAAGCCTCATCTATCCATCCGTTTATACCCTTCCACTGCTCTAATCTGCTGTGTGTTTATTGTGTAGTCTCCAGGGGCTTTATGCTAGAATGATAATTAGTGTCCAAACCATGTGGCCAACAAAATTAATATGAATGCATAGTATTCTGCTAGTCAAAAGTCTGGTCTGAAAGTGGTTGCTCTGCTTGTGCCTAGGTGACCAGTATTTTCCTTTGGATGAGTTCCTTCTAGAAAAGCACTCAGGGTAGACAGTTCTGAGCAGTTGCCATACTTCATCTCATGTGTCAGGGATGGAGGAGCTGGAAGTGATTTCTGGGTGCATAACTAGGAAGGCTTGCAGATTGGAGGTGGTTTAACTAAACACTTCAAAATTTTCTTGCAGAATAAGAAAGTCTTTTCTGGTGCAGAGGGGATAAGGACATCAATTCCCAGGCACTGAGGAGAGCTAATCTGCACTGATTTAGCATATGTTCATATTGTCCTAGTTCAGCAGGTGGGACCAGTTTATCACTGTGTGGGGGTAACCAAAGCTATGTATTCTATTCCCTCTAGTTATTTCCCAAGAACAAGGGACAATTTGCAGCAGCTGCCCAGGGCACCTCTGACTCCTCGGGGTGTGAAAGACACCTGTGAGATAAGAGCTGTGATAACTCCCCTCCAGGGAGTCGTTAGAACCATCACACCCAGCCTGAGGGGGCATGTCTGCTAATGGGTCATCAGTGATTCAAAAAATACCCCATGACTCAAAGAGTCAGATGACCCATTGGGTAACTCCCCGGCCTGGGGGAGGTACTGGGTGCTCCAACCTGGACCTGAGAGTACATAATCTGGACGTTTGTAGACCTGGGGGAACTACTTGTCGGATCCAGAGGAGGACCAGAACCCTGATAGGAGAAGACCACCACTTTCAACCAGACTGCAACTGTCAGCTGCACCAACAGGTTTTTCACTTTCTTTTACTTTGGAGTCAAGGGAACCACGTGGGGTTTGTGCCCCAGGGTGCTGGGTCATATTTCTGAGTTTTGTGGGTTAAAACCAATTTCTCTTTGTGCCATTGCATTTATTGTAATATTGTTATTAAATTGTAACTCTGACTTATAATCTCTTTTGTGTTGAGTTTATTTCTCCTGCCGGTTTACCTTTAAACCAGTACACATATGAAGTGAGTGATACAGATCTGTCTCTTTCTCTTGAGAGGTGAAACAGTTATGATCTCGTTTACCATGCACTTTGTGGGTGGAAACCACTCAGGCAGATAAGGTTTTCAGCTACCTGAGTGTTGCTGGCAGATTTTCTTGCTGTGTTACTGCAAATATGGTTCAGAGCCTCAAGAGCTGCGGGACTTTGGTACATCCATGCTTGTACTGCAGCTCACTAGCAGTGTGTCTCTGTTTCTTCTACTGTTTTCTCTTGTAAGTCTTTCTGTCTCAGGGTCCTTCTCTTCTGATACATCAGTTTCCCTAAGCAAAACCCAATATCTTGTAATCAAGAGGATGTGTGATCTAGGGTATGAACACAGACAGGAGCTCCACTCACTCATTAATTGTGTGTGCTCACTTCTTGGGAACAACACTTTTACCAAGAATATCTGTGGAGGTGGAAGGTCAAGTTCAGTGAGATGGTATTGGTGGAAGAGCCTTGGGAGGGGTCCCTTGTGCTGTGTGTAGCCCCTCCTGTCTGTGGGTGAGGACAGCCTCCCACACGATTTCTCAGCCATGACTTGGAATGGTGGCTGCATTTCATACATACGTTCAAAAGCAAAGACAGTGATGGGCAAGAGAAGAAGCAGAGACATTGCCTTCTATTAGCTGCCACACATTTGTCATGCCTCCTTCTCTGCTTCAGTGGTTATTGTCTTGTTGGGAAGCAGGTTTACCCCTTAGGAAAAATCACGAGTGTTGGTTGCTTGAAAATGATCAACAGCTAAAGAAATACATTCTGCAGTGCTCAGGTCTGTTTTCCTGTATTGACTTACCCCTCAAGACAGTGTAAGCAGGAGCCCAGACCTGCTATATGGCATGCATTTGAGCTGCCTGGTTTGTCTCTGTATGTTGAATGGGAGAGGGATTAACATTGACCTTTACCTGTCCATTGTACACCATTTCTAGCAGCTTTGTACTCTACTCATAATGTCTCACCCAGAGATTTTTTTTTACTCTACTTATAATATCACATCCAGAGATTTTTTTCATATTGGCTTCTTCTGGTTTCTGTGATTTGCAATGCTGAAAAGGTGTCTCTGAGCAAGAAGCTCCTCCTCTGATGGGTTTTGTCTGTGCTCTGACAGGTGTTTTTGCTTCTGCCTTTTCCATTCCTATGAGAGCTAGACCTGAATTTGGTAGGGTATTCAACTTACAAGCTTCCCCAAGGCCAGGAAATCAGGGAATCAGATAGTTATATACATGGTTTAAACTATTCCCAGTGAGAAATCCCTGATGGGCGGGGCCTCAGAGAAATCCCTTTGCATAATTAGAGATGCACACCTGATTTGCTAAGGGGGCAGGAGGAGAAATTTGCTGATTTGTCAGTGAGGGTCTCAATTCTTGTTTTCATGTTTAGATTTCTGTCTTTTCCACCTCTGAAGTTCCCAATTTGGCTTCAATACGTTTTGAATTATAACAAATATCCTGACACTTATACCCCATGAATGAGGGCAGAAGACAGGGGGCAACTCTTGGCTATGTTCCTGTACTGCATTTAATTTTTCATTAATAATTAGACTCTCAGAGCCACCTGATATTTTTGACCAGTGGGAAACAAAGGCCCACTGATTGATTCCAGGGACAGATGAAAGCAGCCCCCACTGCGCTCACACAGCAGCTTCACAAAGACTCAAAACAAGAGCTGTGGCAAATTGGCTAGTCCGACAAGTTTTGACTGGCCCATGGTGTACAAGTAGTAAATTGAGAACAGATATTTCTGAGAATTATTTATTAGCAAAGCCCTGTGTCTCACTCCCATTGTAGTTATTCTTTGCAAACAGTTTTTTACCAGTTTGGATGAGCAAATTACAGCACTTCATTATTTTTCTTTTATTTGGGCAATTATTAAAAGACAGACAAGGTCTGTTCTGACTGGCAGTAGACTGCGTCTATACCCAACTGGGCTGATACCTTAGTTAGGCATTATGAGTTTAATTGTATAAAAGATAATGGGATGTATCTGCAGGAATTCATTGCAATGCAAACAATAAAAGATTATTATTTTGATACTCATTTCTGGTGCTTTTTGTGTTGTAAGTATTTTAAATAAAGGTGTGATGCTTACAGTTTCTAGTGGAGTGACCACTTGTAAGCATTTAGTACAAAAAAGGTGTGAAAAATACTAGGCTGAGACCAGTTAGCAGAAATCAGTTATACATGCTGAGACCTGTAGTGTTATACCAAATCTGAGTAAGTCATGGATGGGAATTGATAACTCATATTGTCTGATTTTTTAATTTATTTTTTAATATAACCAACAGGATGATGTACAGGAAGATAAAGCAATGTCTGTTTTTCATTAGCTATATTTTCCCCACAAGCACTTTTGTTAGGTAGGTTGAAAACGGAGTGGTGCTGCCAGGGTCATGTGAAATAGGAAAAAAGTTTCTGGCCCACATTGTGGCAAAGCTGTGTGAAGAGTAAAATAACTGTTAGTTTTTTGCAGTAAGATTTCCTGAACAGCAAATAACATTTGTGTTGGTGAGGCTGTGCTTTGCTGGAAACAGGTTTTTTTCTGTGCATGGAATGAGAATATGATTGTCCTGGGGTATTTTCTGAACATGTTCAAAGAGATGATGTCATTGGTACTGATGAAACTCTTGTAGAACATGGTCATTTCCTTCCCCAAGGAGAACATTAACTGTTGAGTACTGAGGTACTTGGAGGTAGGGTCTTTTCTAGGTGAGAGACATGGAATGAGCTTTTACTCTTGTGTTTATCTGAGCTGGGTTTTGGGGACAGGGCTAGATCAGGAGGCAGAGGACAAGTAAAGCCTTCTTTTACAAATCCCAGGAGAAGGTAGGCAGCAAGCAAATATGTAGCTCAGATAGAGTGAGGCTGTGGAAGAAATGTCCACTCATGCTACTTGCCTTTCCCCATCAATTCACTTGGAAGTAAAGCAGGGATAACCCTTTCTCCAGAAACCTTGAGATGTGAGGGGCTCTTTTGGAGAGAACAGAGGTGTCCATGCTGGCCATCTTTCCATGTGCTGGCCTCTGCAGAGTCCCAGTGATGTGAGGGTCAGAGTCAAGGGACTGTTGGCATTTCCTGCAGCCTGCAACTACACAGACACCTCTGTGCTTGCCACCATCCTGGACCTCAGTGTGCACATCCTGCACCTGATATATCAGAGATCTGAAGACTTAGAGTGACAACCTTACTTGTTTGAAAATTTGAAAAGTATCCCCAAATTAGACTCCAAATTTAGGCTGTCAAATTAGCAACAGTTTGGCTAGAGGTTTTCTTGTAATTTCACCAGGGAGGTGAAGTTAACCCTTCATAAATCAGCCTGAAGCTGATAAGAGTCATAGGCTGACCAATACAAGCTCTTGAGACTGGGGTGGTTAAATCAGAGGCCAGTTAATAGCTTATGGCCTTCAGAGTGATGGAAGTAGATGCTCCCTGCAGGCATATTGGTTCTTCTGCAAACAGGAATTAAATTTAGGCTCTCCTTATAGAGCCACGTGTGGCAGTTGTGCTGAGACGGCTGTGTGGCACATGATAGTGAGACCACACAGTACTGTGACTGCTGTCCCACAGCAGCACTGTTTGATCCTTTCAGCCTTGGACAAAACAACACAATTATGGGAACTAAAGATGCTGCTTTGATGATGAGAAATTCTTTTGCAGCCTTGATTTTGAATACATTTGAACATGTTGCCTACAAGATGTAGACAGAAGTGAGCTGTGCATTTAACTGGGACAGTTGTATATTCTGCTGGTGTCACTCAAGTAAAGTGAAGTGTGAAGGCATCTATTTAATACTAAAAGAGAAATGTCTCATCCTGATAGAGTTTTTCCACTCCCATGATCTGTTTGCACTGAGATAAGTCAGACCCTGGGCAAGTTGAGGCATTCTCAGCCCCTTCAGGGGCTCAGCTTTCAGCAAGGAGTGTCTGGTCTATCTTTCCCCAGCAAATCCCACATGAGTGGCTCTGCCACACAGCCCTACTTGCAGCATCCTGTTGGTGCTCATCTCCTGCTGGCAGTGCTTGGAAATCCATTTGCAGCACAGTCTTTCTGCAACCATAGAGCCTGCGGAGCCCTTACACAGTTAGACAAGTACAAACCCTTAGTCTTGTACTCACAATTTATGTTAGTACAATCAGCCATTGATTTGTTGGTTCAATAAAACCACCAACTGAATTTCCATGGGATGGATTTGGCCCCACACCTGGGATGTACTTGGATTTAGCTGTGCTGGCCACTGGTATAGCCTTTCTCCAGAAGAAGGAATTGTGGATGCATAGTTTTGCTCCTACACTGGCCTGTGCTTCTGGCAAAGAAAGGAATTAGGTCTATGCAGAGCTTAAGAGCAGGACAGAGTAACTAGGCAGAGATAATTCTTTGAGGACAATTAATGGCAAAATACACTGGGCATATGGGCCATGACTATATCATTTGTTGAATATATTCAACCTTCTTGAAGTGGAAAACTGCCCTGATTTGACAGAGTGAAGAAATAACATAAAAATGGAAGGACAGTTGTGGTCCAGTTGTCAGAGACACTTGAAGTTAATGTTGAACATTTGAATCAGAGTGAAGTAAAATATCTCAGGCACGTAATCTGCTCATTAAAATTACCACTTCCTGATGGCTGAAACTGAAATCTTCAAATGTTTTCAGATAGACAAAAATAGGCAAAATGAAATAATAAAATAGCTTTAGTATTCTTTTTTTGAAGTTAAAAGTTCCAATTGTTTTAGATCTAAGGTCATATTTTGACACCAGATGTGGCTAAATACAACTAAACCAGTCATAAGCACAAAATATTACTTATTTCTTCTTATTATGAAGCCCAAATACCTTTTCTTCTTGTCAGCTTAAAATGAAAGGTTATTTTTTTCAGTTTAGCCACCGAACTGAGGATTCAATTATTTGCATACCTCTGGTTGTAAGACATTCTAATATTTATCTTGGTGCTGCTGCTGCTGGAGACACAAGAATTATCTGCTGCTCTGGTAGGGAAACAGAACTGAAAAAACCCTGAACATGTAGGTCCATTATTTCCGTTTCACAATAATTATGCAGCATGTTAAACAATGTGCACTTCCATCTAATTCAAAGCCTGCTACCTGGAAATACACAATTACCATAATACCTTGCTGGTTAGACATACAGTGAAACCATGATTATGCAGAGTGTTGAAGAACTTTATGTATAAAATTATTCTCGAGGAGAAGGGAGAAAAAAACCCCACGAAGTAAAAAGCTAAGCCAGCACATTATCTAATTCTCAATGTAAAATAATGCAGAAGTGCGGAAGATGAACATCTGATTTGTCACATCTGATACGCTAATGTTTTATCCAAAAGGAAGAACACATTGTAACATGCTCATTCATCTGCATAAACACCACCTGGCCCTTTACAGGCACCTACTCAAGTAACAAAAGTTAATGGCAGCCCATTTGTAGCCATTTCACTGGTAGAGATGGAAAGGGTTGAGTTTTTTTTCTTTTTAAAGTAACATATTTACAAGAGTGTCTGTTGAGGAACAGCTTCCCTCTCAAGACTTTGAAACCTCATTCTCAGTGACTGTAAATTAAGGAAATTTTGAAGAAATGTTAGAAAATATTATTTAAAGCCTGTAGTGAGCATGGTTACACACACACACACACACACACACACACACACACACACACACACACACACACACACTTACTTTTTAACCCCTGGCCAGCCACTGCTGTGGAGATACACCAGAGGACTGTAATGCAAAAGTGCCTGTAACCCTAAAGTGCTACTCTGGTCATGATCTAAACAGCAGCTAGATTTAATTTCTAATGTATGGCTGGGGATGAAAGAGATTTGTTGCTTAATTTTTTTTAACTGGAGCATCATGGTGGTATGCTTCAGTAAACATGCCTTTGTGCTACATTACACATATGTGTATATCATCACTTTGCTTTCAGACTAAAATAAAACCTGAGCAACCAATTCACTAAAATGCCATGTACCAGCCTTGCCGCCTTCACAGCAAATGTAGGCAGGAAGGTGTGAAAGCCAAAATAAATAGGTGAAATATAGAGCTATGAAAAGGATTTTTTTCTTTTTAAGTGCCTAGGTCTGGCCGAGTTTCAGGGCAGCAATTAGGAACAGTCCTGTAGGATATGCAGCAGGACTAGGCTGGCCCTCTTCTGGTGGGATGGGATCAGGTGAGGTAATCTCCTCCAGCAGCACTTTCCAGTCTGAATTGTCCTCCAGCTCAGTGTGCAGCCTCCCTATGGGCCCCTCTGCTGAAGGAACCCCTTTCCCAGGTCCAGGGTATTGCTGGAGCAATTGGATGATTGTGGTTGTTTACAGGTATGTGGTGGGGTGACTCAGCAGGGGTCTGTCTGGCCTTAACTCTGGGAAAAAAAAAAGTCTGGAGGTCTTTGCAATCATTAATTCATTCTTGGCCAGTGACTTCGAGTCTGGAGAAAGACTGTGGCTGGTACATTTGAGTGAGTCCATGGGCACATGAGATTTGCCCCAGGTGCTAAGTTGCAGGCTTTGAAGAAGACTGGGAGTAAGTCTTGGAGAGCTGAACCTTCACATCCCTCACCAGGAGGGCCAGTGTGCTGTCAAGAGTAGGACCCTTACACCAAGGGAGGCTCACATCAGGGCCCTACCAGTCCTTAAAGCCTCTGACAAGCCCCTGGCATTCCCATCGACATTCTGCCACTGGCCCAGAAGCCCTATTTCATCTCTCTCCTCATGGGAATGTTTGTAACACAGAGCTCCCTACACCCAGGCAACCCGTTGAGTCACAACATTGCTGCTGGAACAGAAGGTCAATGTGAAGCTGCAGGTGGTAAACATCAAGGTTGTCCCAGGGTGCCTTGGGTGACTCAAGTGGGAGCTGTTAAAAATTATTTAAGAAGATATATGGGTTTCATCAGCAGTCAACTTTAAATACTCCTGACTGAGCTTGTTGCTGTCCTTTGTCACCTCAGGGATCATGATGCCTGTAATGGGTATGGGACAGGCATGCATCATCATGGATTTTGCCTTTTAGATATGGTCATACAATCTCTGTCTGTGGACAAGTCAAGAAAGCTGCAAAGAGCTGTTAGGCTATATGTGATCCTTGATTCTTTTCTATATGGGATTTCTGAGGTAATGGCTCTCTGGCACCTCCCTTGTGTTTGTGGGATAAACTATCTATTGTTCCCCTGGCTCAGGTCAGCATTAATTGCAATCTTTTATCTTCTGATGGTACTGCCCCAAACAGTGCTTTTAGTTGAGAGCCCCTTTTTTAGCACATGTACATCTAAAAAGGCTCCATAAGAATCAGGGTAGGTCTTCTGCATAACTATGGAATCTACACATAGGAAACGGGAGAAAGAAGTAGAAGGAAAGGAGGGAAAACAAGCAGGTTCAAGCCTGATATCAGGGACCTCAATTCCAATTTTCCACAAAACTGCCAAGTATAATTGTCTTCCCTTTACTCATATGAGGAAATACTCATATCATACTCTCTTTTTCTCATGCACCTTCTCATGCTTTCTTTCTCTTTTCCTGGTGTTCTCAGAGATGTCTAATCTGTTGTCAGTGCTCTAAATTTCTTTAATTGGGTTATCATCCCCATAAGGTGGGCCCCCTTTGGGGATACAGTCCCTGTTTGATGAAATTGGGTGTTGCCGAATTAACAAAAGACTAACTAAAGATCCTGTTTTACTAGCAACTGTTTTTAAAGAATCCTATGACAAAATATGTAAGTTTGTGCATGCATCTTCCTGTATTTTCTTTTTCTTTTTTTTGGTCAAATAAGACTCTGTATTTATGAAAATTGTGATCTGTGCATGCGTCTAAATGACAATGTGGACTTTAACCTGCACTCTTGGTATTGTCCTTAGAGATCCCAAAAGAGTAGATGCCATTCCAGCTAGTTACCTGAAATCAGTTTCACTTTTCTTCTCACTCTGAGTCTATGTCAACTCTCAGACATACACAGAAGTTCTGTGAGTAGCAAAGGGAACACTATACTCATCATTCTCTGCATACCTCGATAGAAAGACAGGCTGTTTCTCAAAGTCCCATTGTACATGCAGAGGGGCATAAACTGAGTCCAGAGTACACCATAGCTACATGCATATTTGAAATAAAAATCTTCTTGCTAGCCCAGTCTGCTGAAGAAAGGAGAATGTCAATAGAATACTTATCTTTTTTGCCTGTGAGGGAAAACTGATCTGAGATCAATGGCAGTCCTTAAAGGTAAGTTGAGAGGGTCCCTTTCAGAGTAATCAATGTTCTGGGTTTTTTTTCCCCCCTGAGGGGAAAGTAGTTTTCTGTATACTTTTTTAGGTTTTTATTTTTCAAAGAAATGCCATTAGCTCTCTTATTGCTTCATTTATGACTATATTTTATCAGTAATAATTATTCCTATTGTAACAAAGCATCCACAGCACTTTACAGAGGAGCCACATCACTCCTCCCCTAAAATCACCTTGCCTGTTTCTGGAAGGAGGGAAGAAGGCTGCTAGGCAGAAGGCAGGGCTGCCAAGGGCTCTTTCAAGTGGGGCAGGGCAGGAGGAATGACTGTGTAATGAGGATTATTCCTTCCCCTTCATGAAGGAGGGCAACTCTGGAATTATGGTAGCACCTTTGGCTGCTGGCAGAGGCAGTCAGCCACCATGGTCTGCCGAGCAGAGAGTCAGCTGAGTCTGGGA
This sequence comes from Pithys albifrons albifrons, assembly GCF_047495875.1. NCBI lineage: Eukaryota > Metazoa > Chordata > Aves > Passeriformes > Thamnophilidae > Pithys > Pithys albifrons. Next base: position 17,367,042 of record NC_092467.1, read on the forward strand.
GAACAAAGAAGGCATCATACTGCACAGGCCTTAACCAGCATTCCCTCTGCTGGCTCTGCCTCCATCAGGGTTTTAAAACAAATGGATCTTTAAATGTCAGGTACCGGACTCTTCAAAGCACATTAGGGTTTCTGTGTCCTCATGAACACGCATACCTTTTGAAATCTCCCTACTGATGTTGTAACTAAAACCATGTGAGAATTGAACCCACATCTCCTGGGACCCTCAACTAAAAACAGTGAGGTGCAGCACCTTCTTGGTGAGCATGGCACTGGTGACATCATTTCCCTCTCTCTAAGTCCTTGGCTGTGCACTGCCAAACCCCTCTTCTTTTACTGTCCGTTATCCATATACAGCTTTAATAGATCAGGCTGGGACCTAAAACTTTCCCAGTTTTGTAGCTGTAGTCTCAGGCTCATGACTGTTTCTTTCCCTGACAATAAAAGAAAGCACTCGAAAAGCCCACCTCCTAACTGGAGTGGTGCAGAGAGCACAATGGCCTGAGCAGGAGCATCACTGTAGTGGTGACTAAACTAATTTAAGGCTTGCCTAGAAATAAGCAGCTTCATTTGGACACATTCATGAATGCACACTGGGTTTACAGAAAATCTGAAATTACTACTCTTTGCTAATGAGTAGACTGTCTGAAAAGAATGTAACTCCATTCCGCAGAATTGTTGTTGAATTTAACAGTTAAACAGGAAAAGTGATTCCCCCCTTCCCCCCCCCCCCCCAAATCAGTGATATTTTTAGCAGTTATCTGCTGCAAACATGAGCCAGTTGTTTTGTTTATGTCACTTGTGTATCTGTAACTGATATAATCCAGTCTGTGGTATTAGATCTGAATCTAGCCCACTTATTCATGATTAGAATGTATTTGGTAGGGAATATAAAATGTTATACATGGGGGCAAAACACACGGCAGAGCACTTTCCCTGTTCTTCTCCTTAGAGCTGAAATGGAAGAAATTCACAAGTAGCTTTATAGTCCACTGGTGTAAATAGACTATTAAGCACAGCCATTCATACGTGCTTATCTTCTGGATTTAAGTGGATTAAATAAGGTGTTATTTACAAGGAAATCATGGTTTTGAATTACTGGAACTTAGAGAAAGCTCTTTCTTTGCAGCCCTGTGTACAAGCTTTCCATCAAGAAATGCTGATGGATTGTTATGTTTCAGCTGGTGTAGCTGATGTCTTTTTGGAACAAAGAAGCAATTAGAAATCATTTGTTATAAAAGCCTCTTTCTTTCTGTTATAAGAGCTTTTGTCTTTTGCTGACCCTTTTGAAAGTTGCAGTTTTGCAAAAAAATCTTGAGAGAAGGAGGCCTTGTTGTCTTTAATCTAAGAGCAAAGTAAGAGCCTAAGTAACTGTCTGTGGTCCCACTTTAATCAAGTTAATGCAGCCTGCTAGACTACAGGCTTTGCTTAGTACAAAGAGACACTCAGATGTAAGCTCATGAGTGGATACTTTCACAGGGCATTCGACTAAAAAACAGCTCTATGAGATAAGAGATCAGGTCCAAGAGGAGTCAGTGACATTGCATACAGGATATTGATAGGGGCTGGGAAGGATGCTGGGGTGTTGTGGAGGAGAGGTGTAGTGGCAAAAACCAGCTGGGCCCTCTCTCTGGCATAATTTTCTTTATAAGGTGCTTGTGAAAAAGAAGTGCACTGTGATGGACCTTTGTTTAGTTCAAAGGTTTTTACCTCTTTATTCTAAAGCCCCATTGTGAATTCACAGGGCTTAAAATATGTATCACTGTCCCTTTCATTTTATCCTTCTGAAAGAAATCAAAGGCAAATAAAAAAAAAGTTTTTTCCAATGAGTCTAGTCTGTTTGAAATTGTGTGCTGTTTGTACATATGATGTCTCCATATTGTGTGTTCAGGAGAATCTTTTTGAATTTTGTATACAAGTTGGGCAGACATTATACTTAAAAAAAAAGGTGTGAGTGGAAAAAAAAGAATTCTAGGTAACTCCTAGGTAAGTAAAATGCTCTTTCTACTTTGCTCCCCAAAAAGAAACTTTAAAACATATTTTAAGAGAAAGGTCATTAAAACTTGCTTTTCTCCCATTACAGCATCATTCTTTTTTGTCTTTTTCCCTGCACTATAAAATTTGTGGACATTCATTTGATATTTCTTTACTTACTGTGATCCTTCATCTCTGTTTCTATCTGCTCTTAATGTATAAACCAGCAGCGTTTAAACATAAATACATCTTTCTGCTTTCCAGGATCTTAGCCTAGCTAGAAGAAACAACAAATCTGACTGAATGCATAATAAAATCCACGGGGTTTAGTTCTGCTTCTTTCCACAAATGATAAATACGGTAGTGCAGTTGCATTACTCCACATCCTATACAGAAGAATTTTGTCTTGATTGTTACTAATTGTTTGAGGATACCTCATTTGCTGCTGTGGGCATATTTTTCATTTAGAAGGAGAGAATTGTATGCTTTCTGTTTGCAGGGCACTCGGTGTTCTCTGCTGACATATGATATGTAGTTTAAATTCTATCTTTTATCTGCTCAATACATTTAAAGCATAATCTCAGTGATTGACAGTTTCCATGAAAAAAATGAAATGATCTGGTTTTACTGTGAAGAAAGAATAATCTGTTAACAGAGCAAAAATATTGGTGACACTGTAGTGTTTCCAAAGGAAATATTTTGTGCGTCATCCTGGGATGTGAATCAAAACAATCATGACAGGTGAATGAAAAGAAGAAAATTAAGATATAGCTACAAACAAAAGCAGCATTAATAATTCAGGTAAATAAACTTGAGTATACAGAAAGGAAGCATGCTGTCAAGGTGATGGAGAATGTTTCCTCAAGTACAGCACATTTAGACAGCAAGAAAATGTATAGTGGTTTAATGTTGTACATTTCCACAAGGGCTTTTTGTACCCCTAATTTCACTCCCCTTGTTGTGATTTCCCAGTTAATATTATTTAGTGTGGTCCATAGGCTAAACATAGATAACTGAATTTGGCTTTTAGCATGGTGAACTTCATTACAAATTTGAGGTACAGAGGATGGCTGCACTGCAAGTGGTATGGGTGTCTCTCTTCATCTTTAATATACTGCCATTTACTGATATTCGGCTTTAATGGCATACAACAATGTCTCCTCTGCCTAGCTAGCTCCACTATTCTGGCTTTGGGAGGGACTAGGGTTTTCTACTGATATCTTTCAGCAACATTTTAATGTTGATGGAAATTTATTTTTAATTAACTATGCTGTTTGGCTCAACTCCATCCAGATGCAGGCAGGCTCACCAGTGATTCTAGTGTGTTGGGTTGATTCTAGTCCCGGGTTGGTCCTGCTGCTGTCCTGCACCACCTGGCCTTCAGAGATATTTCTCCACCTGCAGTGGAGACCTCCGGCACCCACAGGTCTTGCCAACCTAGCAGAAGAGAATAGGGCAGCAAGGCCAAGTTGCAAGGACAGGCATTTGGATGCCCTGGGAGGCAGCCACAGATTCCCTGCCCTGAGCAGGAGAGTGAAGATCACCTACCTCCATCCTGCTCCTGAGGACTGGACTTTAGCTGATGCAAATTAACTCTGGGAAGGTTCAGCATCTGGGATCTTGCTCATGTCTACCATGAGCAACTTTTGGGCATGAGAGAGAGAGAATAGGCAGTGGGAGGCATAGGTGTGACTTTTTTATAGGATCCCGTCCACCTTTCAATCACAACTAATGTCAGGTTTTCCTCTAGTAGCTCCATTACTGTTCCCTTCTAAAGCTCATGGTCTTGGAAAGCAAACCTGGGGTAACTGAATACTTTAATAACAGCTATGTCTTTAGTTGCGGTGTTTTCTCTTTGTATTCTAATACAGGGCAGCAAGCAGTAAAGGCCTGAGTTTCTCCAAAATTTTAAATGACTGCATATAGTCTTACAAAATGCATTAAATATCAGTGGTGTAAGAAAAAAATAAAAAAAACCAATCTACAAACTGCAGATAAAAAAAAAACCAATTTGTACACGTGACTCCAGCACAAACTCGGCTGTTTCAGTGTTTATAAATATTCCTCTGTGGAGAGAAGCGTGTGTATTATAATAATTATGCATTAGTGCCTCATTAGTAGGGGGTAACATCCACTCTGTTTCTTTTTCCTCAAGTGTATTTTTGATAAGTTAACATTTTAAAAATTCTTATTTAACATAACCAGGAGACTATATACTCCTGCCTGTGTGTTTGAGCATACCCCATGGGCAGTGAGATGGCACTGCAACCTGCTCATGATCTGTCATGGAGTGAGCTGCCAAGACTGGGTCATGAGGGATCCGTGGGGCTGCAAGGCATATGCAATACTGCTGTTGTGGGTCACTTTGGTTATCTGGGCTGGGGACCTTGGAGCCCACAGCTTTAGCATCCATGGCTCTGCATGGGTCTGGGCAGCTGCCTGGCTGTGCTGGCACTTGCAGCCCCTTGCGTGCTGACCAGCAGAAAGCAGGCCATGGCTGGTGGAGTGTGGCTGTGGCCTTGGTAGCCTTTGTGGACTCTGAGTTGTGTGTGACAGACTTGGTCTCTGGTATGACTAATCAACCCATTGCACTATCCCAGCACTGTTGATGAAATGACGGTATTTTTTCTGGATGCTGATTTTTAATAGTACTTTAGGTATCAAGTGTTTTTGAAGTGAAGACAACAGTGCTGTATACACTTTTAATTCATCACAACCCTGTGATTTTCACTTAGGGCTAGGAAAGGATGCCTTGACACACCATTTCGTAGTTTTTTTTACTTTCCTAAATAATAAAAACTGATTAAGTGTCTTTACAACTTTGTTTGTGGCAGAGGCTTAAGTCTGCGTGAGCACTGAATTAATCCTGGAGAGAGATCCAAGATAATGAAGGAATGAAACACTTTTCAGACTTTTCTTACTGTCAGTCCTGCTACTAGAATTATAATTATGTTATAGAAAAGAAATTAGTGCTAACCTGAGAGGAGCAACTTCACTGTGCATTTTACCCCATCATTAATTTTCTTTGTGCCCTCTGAGTTAAGATGGCAGTTTGCAGAATTGCAGAGCATGAAGATTCTTAACTAACCCTTTCTGTTTACAGAAAGCAAATTGACTTTAGAGCAAATCGCCTTCACACTGTTTAGAATGACAAAATAGTACATCAAGTAAAAATATACTAATTGATGGCTTTCTAAATAAAGTATGAGCATAGAGTTATACTAAATTGGTTGTCTTGTGCCTCAAATTAGTCTCTTCATTATATGGCACTAGGCTGAGTATTTTGCGTTTCAATCCATCTTTTAGAACAGCATTTGATTAATCAACTTAATGATGACAGTTTTTAGCTTGTGACAAATGATACATTTATGCAGACAATGTTTCAGATGATCCATGCTATTGTAAGCATAAAGAAAAGAAACATCAATTTAGAATATTAGATTATTATGCTGTGTTTTATACTCGCTATAGTTTCTCAAATGAAAATAGTGAGGTTTAGATTATAAGTAAACTGTCACCAGAAACTAATAATATTAAATAAAACTTATATATCTAGTATTTGCCTTTCCCACGTAAATATTTTGCTTAAGAAATAATATTAACTATATATTCAATCAAATGGTAATGAGAATTTAATCAAAAAAGAAATCATTGCAGTTGACAACATGATCACAAGTGACTTTGTTTTAAAAAGTTAAAACATTGTTAGCCATGTATTTGTGTGTTGCACTAGATATAAACTAACTCTTCTTCATATGTAAACAGAAACCAAACCTATTTTATAAAGTGAGAAATCTGAGCAGTAACAAATGAGGGGCACCAGCCTTCACCCCAGAGCTCCTGTGGGAGATGTGAATCCCTTGTTGGAGGTGGGTGACAGGGCACGTTGTCATCAGCACAGAAACAGTTCTAAAACATATCTGGCTCCTTTCACCTAAGTGTAATGTGAAGGAACCCAGCTGCTTCTAGGGAGGAGTTTTTGTAAGGCTGAACTTTCTTTTGTGCTTGACGGTGCAAAATGGTCCTTTTTACATAACGCTCCCATTGCCAGGAGGGGCAAAGGCAAGTCTTTCATTACAAGTGTCTCCTCACTGTTTCAGAAAGGTTTTTATTCCTATTCAGTTTGTGTAGTCTGCCATACTGAATATAATTGGTAAATCATGTTTAATATTTTCCTAATTTCCACACCTGGTTTTACTAGCTAGATGTGAATTGGTAATCTGAGAAACTTCTGAAAAGTGAGATACAGACATAAACTGCAAAGTCAGTCCATTAGTCTTTAATCAAATAAATTTTTCCTAAGGGGAAAATTTGTACACATCTGTGATACCAAAAATATTGGTTTTAAAGTCATTAAAGCTCAGGGTAGCCTGTGAATAATCTTTTCAGTTAACAAGCCACTGTTGTTTGAACTCTACCCAGTTTCATGACTGGCAAAAGAGCTGTTCTTAAAAATGTCTAAATATTTAATAGAGATCAACAGATCAATGAAGAATGGGATATCCACAGGTGGGTCAGAAATAAATTAATTTTTAACAACCCAAGCCCCTA
>NC_092467.1:18278565-18366065 GCF_047495875.1 Pithys albifrons albifrons
CAAGGCTCCAACTGCATTATTAAAGGTCATTCTCTTATTTGTGAAAATCAAGGGTATTTTTTTGCTCTCCTCGACGCATTTTCTGTTCTCTCCTTCCTCTTCCACCTCCACCCCAAATCCAAACACTTCATCTTTTTAATTCACTAGACTGTTGAAATTTTGAATCCTGTTTCTAAAACCCCTTGACTTCAGGGACTAACCCCAGCTCTTTTATCATCTAATCTGTGTTTCAGCACAGGACACAAAACCAGCCCCCCAGTAAGAAAAAAACAAAACAATGCCCAAACCAAACCAACAAACAAAGCAAAAAGCAAACAGATAAGAAGGAAACCCATTTTTGCAGTTTCTAGGGCTCCACCAAAGTTAGCTAGAGTACTCTCAAGCTTGCTCCAAAGTACACCATTCTGCACTGCTGCTAATGGAGCATGCTGCAAGCCAGATGCAAAGAGAAAATGGCTCTGAATCTCCTTTGTGTCCACCTGATCTCTGCTATCTTCCATGGCATGGGTTAGGCCTGAAGCTATGAAAGCTGAGCAGAGGAACTAAAAGCCATTTGAACTCTGTGTGCACAGCCTCTCCTGAGAAGAGTGACCTTCAGTGATTCTCTCACCTTCTAACCTTTTTCTCTCAAATGTTTAGGAAGGGGCACTACACACAGCAGAGACCAATTGAAGGGGCTGTGTGCTGCTGTCTGCCTGCATGGCACCACCAAGGTGCCTTCTAGTATCTGAGAACAGGAACCACAATAGTTGATGTCATGAGACTGATTAAAACTAACTGCCCTGCCTGTGAGGTAGAACATTAATTGAAAATGTGCAATTTGTACAATAGGCAGTAGTTAATTATCTTCTTCTTTGAACTGCTTGGTGTTTGGGATGGCTCTGCCTATGGGGACCAGAGGCATGAAACAAAGACACAGGCAGTTAGAATGGGTAGTTGATACCATTTAAATGAGCTGTTAAAAAAAAAGTATGTTCAATTCTTAACGTGATAAAAGTTGAGGTGCAGTTGACCTACATAGGGGTTGTTGGCAGTAGGTTACACAATATGGCCACCTTAATTTATGCAAAGCATCAGTATTAAAACTGTTAGTTGCTCTGTAAACAAATTCTTATCAAGTGATCTAAGGAAAAATAATTTTCACTTAATCACAGTGTAGGCATTTAGAGTCCAAGACAAGCATTTCTGATATAACCCAGTAGAGAGCAGTGGTGTGTATACACGCCTGACACGTTATGATAACTAACATTTCATACATCGAGCCTTGGTTTCAACATTTGGGAGCTTGGGGTATTTTTCCTCCCCTGTTTCATTTTGTGTCTAATACATAGTTTACAGGCACAGATGCAAACGTACTGGTGAGTATAAATTCAGTAAAATGCTTTATTTATTGAAAATCGTAACCCAGTTCTCTATTTTTTTCTATTAATAATAACCACGATTGCTGCTGAGTAAAATGTAAAATATCCAATAAACTTTGTCATCATTAGATTCCGAGGATAAAAGCACAAATATTTGACTTAAACATTTATTTGCTTCCTATTTCTATGGTAGTTTTTTTACATGTATTTCTCTAACTGTATCTACCTACACAATGAGTAAAGTATTCATCCACTGTTATCAGTACAGAGTTAATCAATCACAGAAAATTGTTGTATATCGTATGCAAAAGATTATTAATGCCTTATTGTGTAAGAGCTTACCTAAGCTGATGTTCTCAAAACTGAAACATTTAATCACATTTGTCATATTTTGGGGTTTTTGCTGAATACACAAGACTGTGTGACGCTAATTAAAACAGTGTGCAACAAGGAACACACTGGGATATACTGATGGAGGAGACAGATGCACAGAGAATGACTTCAGTGGAAATGATCTAAACAATGGTGTTTTGGTAAAAGGAAGGAAGATCAGTTCAAAGTGGAACTTCTATATCTAAGGTCCTCAAGACATCTTAGCAGTTTGAACTCTATGTTGGACCCAACACCGAACAGAAACTACTAATATACATCCAAAATCTCCTGAGATTTTGGCCTATGGCAACAATAGCTGGTCTAAGGTGCTCAAATACTGCAGGGATGAGTAATGTGTGAGCATGTGGGAAACTTGATGAGTCTCATGAAATTTCTATTATGAAGGAAATTTTTAAATGGCAACCTATGAGTACTGTTAAATCTGTAGCTGAGTTCTACTCCTGCTTCACCTCTAAACCCAGCCTTAGAAGAGGACTGTGCACCGTCTACCCTGTTGCTCAGCTGCAGGAAAGGGGTGCAGCAGCCACATCACACAGTTCTCACTGCCTCTGTAGGTCATGCTGCTTGCTCTCTGTTGTGTTACTCCTTGATGTTCAGCTCCCTGAAGTGGGTGGTGCTCAGTACAAAGCCAAGCTGAGCAGAGTTTGTGTTGCCTGTTGGGGAAGGAGAATCAGAAAAAATCCAGAGGTGATTTTTTTTCAGCTCCTTTGGTTGAATTGCATGCAAAGTTTTGAGGGTTTATTGGTTCCTTGGATGTTTCTCTATTTGTTTTAACGTACAGCTGGCTGGTTTGGTTGCTGGTCTCTGCTCCTTGGGGTGCCTGTTTGTGCTGGAGGAGTCTCCCTAAAGTGCCATTCACGGCAGAGCAGGAGGCGGGGCCTCGCAGGGCAGTGCCCTAGCAGCAGTCTGTGCAGCATGGCCAGCTGCACGGGTTGCCTGGGACAAGGTTAGCAGTGCAGAGCCCTGAAGAACTGAGCTTGCACTGGCCCCTGCCACACAGGGCTTCTGGGGAGGAAAGTGAGGGAGCAGCTGCTGGTGGGGAAAGGGGGGTGGAGGGAGGAGGCTGTGAGGTAAATCACCAAACCCACCTTCCTTGCTGGGGTGGCATGATGGACCTCAGCCCAGAGTGGACATCTCTCCTGAGTGCTGCCGACCAGCAGCTCAAAGCTCTCAGCCCTTTGGGACTCTGGGTGGGAAGTGGCACGTGAGTGGCATGTTGTGGGGAGTTGTGTTCATGCAGCCCCCATTGCCCCGGATGCTCAGCTGCTCCCCTCTGCTGCTCCCACGAGGAGGTAGTGGCTGTTTTCAATACAGAGTCATGGCTGCGCAGTGAACAATGAGGGAAGGAGAATGGCAGCAGCAGGCTGGTGGCTGAAGAGCTCATGGAGCAGTGGCATTCTCTGTTCAAATACAACGTGCTGTAGGGCCTCTGAATGCAAAGCTACCTCAGAATGAGTAATGCCATCTCTGTGTATGAAGAGGGGGACAGTGCTCAGGAGAACACCAGTTCTGGAAAATTTTAGGCACTGATCCTGACCTTCAGGTTGTTAAAGTGGCTACTGCAGTCCTTACTCTGTAAACAGGGTAGCATTGAGAAATAAAGGGGAGATTTTATATGTATGCTCATTATCTTGAGGCTATGCTGGAACTCTGTATTCAGCTTTGATGTTCCTATTTTAATAAGAAGGTTAAGTGCAAAAATAACACTACAAGTTAATTAAGGACTGGACAAAATGTTTTACAGTGAGTGGGGCCTCACAAAATCAGTATGTCAGAAAGATGACGGAGCTATAACAGTATACTGGATGTTCTAGGAAAAAAACCATTCTGGAAAGTATGCTACATAAACTGGTAGAGAAGGGTGTAACAAGGACTGGTGGCTTCCCAGACAAAGCACAGCAGTCTAACTACAAATAAGGCCCATTCTTCTAAGGAAGAAAGTGATTAACCCCTGAGAGAGGCTGTAACACAAAGGATTACATTCTTCTGCAGAAAACGTCCAACTCCCGGCAAGTGGTGCCATTCAAATGCAGTCAGCATTCCGCCATGCTCACCTTGATCAGAGGGTCTGGCATCTGCCTCTTTCATTTACCTGTTTAGAATTCCCCAAGCTGTTGATGGAAAGCAGTGTGACATAGTGGAAGAGCATTGAAATACCTTACAAAAAGTTCCTGTGAGTTTTACTAGTTTTAACTCCATGCTGTTCTGGCCATTAGCAGCTCTGAAGAATTAAAAAGTTGGTAGCCTGTAAGGTTTCTGGTTAAAGCAACTTTAATTGCCTCAGTGACATTTTGTTTCTTTGCAACTGAGACTTGCAGTTTTATCCACATGAAAATAGGAAAATCATACAGATTATGTGTGATTGTGGAAGCAAAACTTGCTGTGGAGTTACTACCCTGAAAGATGAAGTTTCTGTTCTTTTTTTTTTTATCAGTAGTTAATGTGATTATTAAAATGTTACATCAAAATTAGGATAAACATTGCCTGGGAAGAGTCATGTAACTTCGGTGTGAGTGTGGTCCTCCTTCAGGTTTTGTTATGAGCATTTCACTTCACAAATAATTTTCTAATTCTTTTTACCTCGTGGAACTGTCTGTGGGAGGTTTAGTTTGTTTTTTCTTCTCTGCTCTTCTGTTTCAAGTTGACATTTTTGCAACTCTACTCTGGTGCAGTGTTTTATCTCCACTTCTCACTGCTCCAATATATTTTGCTTGGGATAGACATGCATATTTAATAACTAGGAGAAGGATTCTTTCTAGATGCCATAGAATTGGATTATCATCCCATTAGGCATGAGGCCTCATGTAACCAGGGACACTTAACTTTTGACCTTTGTGAGAAAGATCATTTAATTTAACTGCTCTTTGTATACAGCTGAACCAGGTGAATCTGGGAAATTCTCAACTGAGTTTTATGTTTGTTTAACAAATCAGGAAGGGCTTTTAGCTGGAACAGCTGTGATTTTCATCTCTTTTGATACTATCCTAATACATCCTCAAATCCCTGCCTAAGATTTATGTCCCGTATATGGGAAGAATTGCAAGGAGATAGACGGATAGATTAGATAGATTGCACTCAACTATATAATATGCCTAGATGTTTATCAAAGCTCTATAATGACCGTATAAACCTTGATGATAACACAGATTTGGCTGTGGCTCAGTCCTTAAATTTAAAATTAAAGTGTCATTTGAAACCCAAATGAAAGAACACATTTATCTACACTCGAACAGCGCACAGCAGGTTTGGGACATGTGTGGGTGATACGTGCCAGTTTCAGACTCCTCTCTCTGTACAGGAAGTGCACCGTGGGCAATGGCAACCCACCAAGCCCATAGAGGCAGAATGGGGAGGCACAGACCACTCATTCAGGCATGTGAACAGCCTTTGTACTTCCTGAAGTGTGTCAATGATTGCCCAGTAAAGCCCAGCAGAGGATGAGAGAGTTCCTAAAAGTCCAGACAGTGTACAAGGCACATCCCAGATGTGGTTAAAATTTGCACAGCTTGGGCCAGAAATGTATTCCCACTACTTAGCAACGGTGCAGTGGAGAGGGAGAGGACAAGGTGGGAGCACAGGTTACCAAACTCGGGATTTATGAAGACACTGTCACTGCCCCATTACGAGCCCATGTCTCATCTGTGGAAACAAAACTGGCTGAACTGGAAGAGAAGATTGAAGAGGGCTCCCAGGAGCTAAGAAAGGAAATTAAGGAGGAATCTTCCGTATCTCGCCAGGGCAAATGATCCTCCCTGACACCTGATCCCATCAGATCTTGGGAGCTAAGCAGGGTCAGCCCCAGTCAGTACTTGGATGGGAGACCTCCTGGGAATCCCGGGGGCTGTAGGTTCTAGTCCTGAGGACTTCACTGTCACTGTTCAAGCTCGCTCGGCCGTGGCAGATGGACCTGAGAAGTTAAAGGGTGGGGCCAGTTCTGCACACGCTGTGCCTCACCTAAAAAATCCACTGTGCAGGCTGGAAGGGCACACCCACGTGGGGAGAGCCCTTCCCAAATCTTTGTTCATGAAACTGAGCCATGATGAAAGCCCATATAGGTTACCTGATAAATTGAAAAATGTTGTTAATGTAAATTATTGGAATTATTTCTCAAAAGCAGCAATGGCTGTGGTTAGCTTTGTGTGCAAGATCCAGGTTTCCTTTGGGAGTACTGAGAAGAAAGGGAAGAGACAATGTGGCAAGCAAATTTATTTCTATCATTTTGTTATGTTTATGTGTGTTTGCAGGTTTGCTGGAAGTACAAAGGGTTTTCTCAATGTCTTAAACACATGCTTGTCTTTAATAAACAAACCATACCATTATGGAAAGAAACGTGGTCCAAAATCCCAAATATAAATATAAAAATCTGTGTAGATCTATGTGGAAGCAAGTACATTTCTTTGCAGGTTCCTTCAACTCAATGCATTAAATATATCGTGTATCTCAATGGACAACATCATGTCCCTAAATTATTTACATCTATTTTCTCGTGGGAAGACTGGGCTTTCTTTTCTGAGGGCAGTAGCTTTCTGGCAGCATGCTGTTCCAGCCAGGAAAGTATCTAGGTGTGTTCTGTCTGGGATACTGCAGCTTCACACACACACCTGAATGGTGACTAAATGACAAATGCAATTCATATGGCCGGTTAAATTGTTTTACTCTTACAAAATGAGCAGGAGCCCCATATGACAGATAATTATTTGTCCCTTCTGCTTCCATCCTAGAAACTTAAGAATGTCCTGCAAGATTTTCCAAGAGAGAGTTTCCTTATTCATGGATATGCTCTTTTTCAATAACGAACTTCCCAGTGGAGTGTAGATACTACACTTCAAAGTACTTGATTTCAAAGCTGGATCAAGCAGCAGAAGACATTTCGTAAGTGGCTAAAAAAGGAAGTCTATCTATCTTTTAAAAATGTATTTTAAAATATTTGCTTAAAATATTTCTTTTTTTTCTATATGAATAATCACAATGTGAATTATTTCATTTCTTTTCATTTCCATAGACATTTGACTTTATGGTTACTTCCCTTATTATCCTCTTTCAATCTGGCTTTTGAAAACCCAGCAATAAATGGGTAGATTTTACTTTTCATTCAGCCTGTAGCCTCCAGTGCAAGGTATTATTAAATGTTGTTCAAATGATTTCAGGTATGGTGAATTCAACTAAAATTAATCCCTGGAAAATAATTTGTCTAATGGACTAAAAGCTGGTGGCAAAGTATTATTTTGTTTCTCTGGTATGTGAATTTTGTTTAATTGATTTCCTAAATGTTGAAAACTCAAATCCAGAGATTTTGAGAATAATTTGACTTATTTATAACAAGTGAAACTGAATTTTAGTCTTCTATAACAGTATCTCTCATAGAGCCACAGGACATACTATATTAATAGGTAAGCCAATAAAAATATAGAGCTTTTAACTGCTTTACTTTTACAAACTAAACTTTGTGGCCTTCATGCTACCTTTATCTAACTTTTAGCAAACATGTGATTGTGCAGGATTGTAGTGTGTGTTGTTAGAGCAATAGAAGTCTCGGTTACAAGGGCCATGTGTGGTCTGCATGTGCAACATCACCTGCCCCCAGGTGTCACCAGGACCCCCATGGCCTTACCGGGACAGGAGCAGGCTGTGTATGAATCTGCCCTGGGTAATGGCAAGGAGAGAAACAAATGCAAGGAACTGCCTCATTTCAGTAGTTGCTGGGATTGTTTTGTCCAGACTCACTAAGTTAGCACACGTGCTTGTATCGGGTTCAAGAACTACAAATGCATCTCAAACATGACAAAACAACTACAGCTGCTAGGAGCTGCCAGCATAATTTATGCAGAATTTCTGGCTGTCCAGACTCAGATGATGCAGCATTATCACATTCTGGAATTAGGAGCACTGGTTTTCTAACTTGCCTGTGCTGAATCTGAGTTTTCACAACATGTAGTTTACACAATAATGCTACTTATAGATCTTTCATTTTTCTACAGAAATTATTTGCCTGTACCACAATGATTTATAGTCAGACTGAAGATGATTATTAATTTTCCTGATGATTGTACCAGTGGGCGGCAACAAATCTACTCCTGATAGGACCAGCTTTGAAATGCTGTGAAAACTAAAATGTCCATAAGGTAATAACAACTAATTTTTACCTTAATCAACTTACACTTTGAAAGAATTTAATATAGGGCACTTGTGCCTTCTGGGAAAACTTGTTTGAAACCTAGTGTAAGGTGCTGAGTTATTTATGAGAATAATTATACATTTGTTACTTGAGTTGGTACTGGGAAATCAGTCTCTGAAATTAGACCAAAATACCATTAAAAATGAAGGCAGTGTTGTGTATGTTAGAGACTCCAGCACTGAAGTAAATAGTATTTAACAGAGAAAAGAACAGCAGTTATCAGGAAATCTTTAACAGAGAAAAGAACAGTGGTTATTAGGGAATATTAAAGCTTGACAAACTCGGCTTGTAGTTTCAGACTTGTTTCTGCTTGGTGATGTCTTTGAGCTAGAGCAGGATCACTGTGGTCTTCCTTTGAGCTCCCTGACAATGGGGAGAAAGAGTGTGCACACAGCTATTCCTCTGGGCTGATACCTTTCTGTGTGTCATGGACTGCCTTCCCTTTCCAGGCTGGTTCTTGGCTTTGCTGAGCTGCAGCCATGGACATCTCCCCAGCAGCCGGTTTGCTGGTTTGCTCTCTGACTCTGGTAAAGTCTCTTCATGTTTCTGGCCCTGTGTGTCCCTATTTATGTAACGGCACCTCTTCCCCTTGTTGAGCACTTTGATGTAAGAATGAGAACTGCTGCCTAAGAGACAGGTGATGACTGTGTAATTCAGGGCAGATGACAGAGGTATGAATTTTGCTTGTAGAAATTTATGAATGTTGTGCACATGGCCTGTTTTTCTCTTCCAATTTTGGACAAGTAATCTGTGCAGAACACCATTGAGTCTGTAGAGTTTTGTAAGGCCTTGTAGTTGGAGTACTGTTCACACAGCATTTGCAAAGTGTTGGAAATTTTACCTATTGTTCCTCTTGTGAGGTACAGGAGCTTAGCTGGGCTTTGGCTTCTCTCTGGGAGAGCCTGAAGAAGAATCACACGGCATACATGACACAGTGTGATCAAATGCCAGAAATATTTTGTTCTTTTTTTCTTCCCGTGATTAGTGGCATTATGCAGTTATGCAAATAATCTGTTATTTATATCTAGACACATTATGCAGTTATGCAAATATTCCATAAATAATTAATATTTCCCACAGTTATTTGGGGGGAAATATTCCCCCAAAGCATGTAACATCAGCTGTTTAATATGCTGCATGTACTGTACACACTTCCAGTTGTGCTGTACCTCAGGTACCCAGCTCAGTAAGTCTCCAACTGCAGTGACAGGCCAGTAGCAGCCTTCAGATGTGGCAGGGCTGTGGTTGAGTGCACAGAGCAGACTGTTCTCTTGTACTGGTTTAACTCCTCATCTGCCTTCTTTCCATCTGCTTTGTTTTGATGTAAGCAATGTCAGAAGGCACTGCAATGCTGATGTTTGCTGAAGAGCACCAGGTAGGTGGTGAGCTCAAAAAGAATTATTCATACTAACTCCTTTTAAACATCTTGCTGAACTTCAGTTCAGAGTGAGCACGGGAACCTGACAGCTAAACTGCCCATGAGAAGGAGAGACCTGCATGCTTTCAGAGCACCAAAGTTACAAGCCTGGGTCTTTGAAAAGTGGAAAACATCCAGCATCTTTGATTCTGCACTAGGCTTTTTGATATGCCTAGCTGGAGTAGGTGACAGGAGGTTACTGACTCATCTTCAGTCGCATAGTGATGGTATGGGGACATCCAGAGAAGGTTTTGAGGGATTTAGTTGACTGTGTTCTGCCTGATCAGCCTCTGGTATGGATCATTCAAATGATCCAGTATTTGCTTGATTTTAACCAAAACAAAATGCTGCTGTCAAAGGCCAGAGAAAATCATGGATGCAATGAAATGATGAAATGTCTATTCCCAGACAGAAGAGAGAGAAAAGGAGAAGGAGAGGGAGAGGAGAGAAAAGAAGAGGAAAATAGAAGAGAGTCCTTACTGATAATTTGTTTGCTTTTGTACTTTTACAACCATTTTGAAAATGGTTACATGATGACAGAAATTCCCACCATTTCTTTCAAATCAAGTTCTTCCCTTTAGAAATTGGGGTGTATAAGCAAATAACAGAGAGAAAGCAAGTACAGAAGTAGGAAAAGTACAAGAAGTAAGTAGGGAAAAAAGTAAGGAAGTGGCAATGAGATAAATAAAGAGAACACCACACAAAGGAAAAGAAATGATGGAGAGAAAGGAGTCTGTGCAAGAAAGGGAAGGGAAAGAAGAGGAATAAGAGAAGCACAACAAAATAAAAAGCCCAGAAATAAAACAGAGGTCATGACTAGTTGAGGAGAACACAGTGAAGGATGGAAAAAGCATAGTTAGCAAAAGAAATTAACAGGAACCAGTGTTTTGAAACAAAGGAGTAGTTGTGACTGGAAAACACCTGAAGAATAGAAAACAATGCCAAAATAGCTGGGAAGAGAGAAACTGAACAACAAAGAGAGTGGGATATGCAATAGAATATTTGTTTTATGGTGTATAAGATTGTGTTTAGATTTAGTGTGATTGCAGGTTTTTGTCAATGCACCACTTTTTCATGTAGATTAGTATGGCCCAAAGTCCTGGGTTGCCCATATCACTCTTTGGCTGTACTGCCTTTAAAAGCAGAACTGATTTCTTGGCTTAGTTAAAGTCAATGGAAGTTTTACCATTTATGGTAAATTTATGTATCTATCCAGCAGCCCTCTCCTCTTGTCCCTCCTCCTTCACCCACTCCTTCATAGGACCGTACTAGATGAATAGGCACCATAAAGAGTCGGACTCAGACAACTCTCACACAAAATCCAGCTTCCCAGTGTTCACAAAAGGTTATCTATTCTGACTCTGCTTATCTCCTGCTATCTAATGCAGAGTGAACATTCTGTTTACATTTCTCATATATTTTCCAATCTGCATAAGTCACAGTCCAGATTAATAGCCCAACAAAAGTTTGACCTTCCATTTGTTTTGTGTTAAGCCCTCTGTCTGAGGGGACACTTTGTGTTTAATGGAGCCAACATTCTTTTCCCATCCTTTCTCAGTGAGAAAAGCACAATCTGCATGCAACCCATTTTAGCATCAGACTTCCTCTATACCTCATCTATAGATTAAGAGCAAAGATGGCATGAACCCCCTGAGGTTGGCCCAGACTCCTAAACTTCTTTGGGGTACATGCATTTGAACAAATCTTGAGTGATTTATGTTTCTGGGGGAATTCCAGATGTAAATCACTGGTATAATAAATACAAATTAAAACAGACAAATTCTCTGACTTTGAGTTTTGGGGTTGATTCAAAACTCAAAGTAATGCTATGGATGTATGAAGGGGAATGAAGTACATGTGAGCAGTAGAATGCAGTATTTATTGTATTGTAATGGCACCCCATCCAAACCACAGCTCTGTCACCAGCTGTGAAGGAGTTAGAACGAAGGCTTTATGCTCTGCTCTGATTTGCACTGGCACAGCATCACACAGGCAGGCCAACCCCAGGTGAGTGCCCTTGTGTCAGCAGGGCCTTCAGGCAAAGAGCATGCCAGTCGTGGCTTTAAGTTCTCCCAACATCTGTCCTTTGGGGAAGATACCAATGGAGAGGGTGTGCAGTGCCTGTGGCAGCCTGGCTTCTACACCCTGTGTAAGCGGTGCCTACAGACAACTGGTTAAACAACTGCCACCACTCAGTGCCATGAGGAGATGGAGGGCACCAAGCACATAGTTCCTGTAGTGCGAGGTGCTGACAGCCCAGTTGGGTTTTAATTATAACTAGTATTTCTTGCCCTGTAAACAACAGCCAATGTCTTGAGGAGAAGAGGGTGTGAGAAGAAGCAAATTATTGGGTGTGGGTGATGGAAAGCTGGAGAATGTTTAGTATAGCGAGGACTGCTAAGCACAGCTGCAGGCACTGAAAACAACATGTTCTCTTCTAGTTAGGCTTGTAAAGCACAAGGGAGTGGTCTCGTACAGTACGCACCACTGTGGCAAAACTCCTGATTCCTCTGTAGTTAAACATGTCTCTAACATCCATCAGAGTCCCTGGGATATTTAAACCAGAATTGTATCCTGCTCTGAAAAGCCCAGGAGTAAGTGGGGTGGGACAGAAAGACCTTCCAAATGTTCTGGGAAGATGGTGTCTGGCTTTTCCAGGGAATGGGAGGAGTGTTTAGTCTTCTAGATCTGTATGTGGTCAAGAAGAAAGGTTCACTCTAAAGAGGACCATCTCTTGGCTGCTGACTGGGCCAGGTATTTCCATTCTTAGGTCTAAACTCACCTGGGCTGAAAGTGGAGGGATTTCTCTGAAGTTCATGGAAGCTATACCAGGTCTTCTAGCAAGTGAACCAGGGTTTTCTAAGCTGGGCTCGTTGATTTGTTATCACCAGGAATTAAATTTTCAACAACTGAAGTTTGTCAGTTTGGTTTTGGTCATTTGTGTTTTGACTTTTTGTTTGGCTTTGTATGCTTTAGTAGGAAGAATTAATGGTAATGCTGTTGAAATTTTTAATTACTTGAAATATAAAGGTCATAAAAAGTGTTTACTGATTTAGCATCATAGGAGAATAAAGAAATATCCTGTGGAAGAGTTGAATTTATCTGGAAGTTCTCTGCTATGTTTTGTGTTCATTTCCCTTTTTCTTGTACTCTTTGTTAGAAATCTGATTTCTAGAACAGCAGAGATTTCCTTGAAATGAAAATGTTTAAAGGAATCCACTAACCATTGTCCTTGTTAGTTGGAAATGAATGCTTATTGATCAGAAATATCGATCTAGCACTTTAGATTAAAACAATACTTTTGGTAGTGCAGTCAAAAGAGTTTAAAGACTAAAGTAAAAATGTAACTTCCACTGGCTACCAAGTGATCGATCGTAACTGATACCATTGCCTTGGAACATAAGTTTACTGTGACATCTCTTATCTGCACTGAGGAGTTTGCTCTCATTGCTTTGTGCATTATGTATAAATGATTGATGTCAGCTTTAACATTTTTTAGAAACAACTTTCATTGTCTCCTGTGCATTTTCAGTGCTGAAAATTACTTATATTAAAGAATTTCTCAGACACAATGTAGTCATTAAGAATAAGAACAGTCTTCAACAGCTTCAGCCTATGTCTGCTGTTACATGCATATAGTTTAGCCCAGAAAAAAAGGCCTTAAGTGGATGTAATAAGCCAAATTTTCTCCCCAGTTCTATCTTTAGGATCTCATTCCCTTCAGCAAAGGTGAGTAGGTGTGACCAACCACTGAACCTGCCTCATAACCACAGGAAATGCTTGCTAGTGGAAAAAAAGGTCAGAAACATTATAAACAAACTCTGAAATATGATGAAGATTGGATGCAACACTTCTACTGTTACTATTACAGGAAAAGAAAAAAAACATTATCTGGATAACATAAGGGGCCTGGGAGCCTGTTGCCCATCAGAATTTATTGGGGACTTGATGCAAAAGCAGACAAATGAGGTTGTTAAGTGACCCCTTAACTGGAGGCCATAAGAGTTTGTGCAGCCGTGTGTCATGCCTGCCTCTTAAAGGCAATGTGAAATTCTCTGAACTAAAAAGCCCTTGTGCCTGGCTTTCAGAGCAACAGTCCTGCGGCTGTTAAGGAAAAATATGTGCCTGCTGGGAGTGATAATAACTGATCATCATCACCTATCCCACTGCAATGCTTCTCAGTACACTTTATTTTTTCAGCAAACAGAACATGGATATTTAGCTTTTACATGAGGCTGGCTTACAAGAAGTACCAGGCTTACATAATAGCGTAGCAATTCTTTTCCTGCCAGCATTTATGTCTGCTAACGCACAATCGATGGCGAATATCTGTATGTCTATAGAGAAAAATACAAATATTGAATGAATTAATTCACTTGCTTTTCCTTGTAAGCTAAATGTATCTTTCAATGCTGGTATGTCTTGTTAAGACCAGGAATAGAGACGGAGATTCAGCGTCTCTCTTTAGACATGAAAAATTAGGAGGGAATTGAATTCAGCACATGATAAGAACCTCAGTATTTTACGTGGAAAGAAAGTGGCTTTGTACCTGAGTCTTGAGGCCCAGAGAATCTTAGAGCAAAATTAGTTTAAAAATGGAAACCCATGTTCATCTTCAAAACCCTAAACCCAGGTATTTCTTCCCTGCCTCTGCTTCTAAGCAGAAGTCATTCTCTTGTAGTGGTCCATTATTTTATGAACTTTGCCGTGTCCAAGAGAAGGCCCACAGAGTGTAGAGCAGCAATTTCCAGCTCTCTAAAATCAAACTGTGTTTAGAGAAGTCCCACAACTCATGACAGCGGGAGCAGCTCTGGGTTTCCAAGGTATAAATAGGAGAAAAAATTAACCCACCGAGTATGATTCTTCACACCAGGCATTTCCCAATGGAGTTGTATCATCAGAATATTGATAGAAAAGCATGAGAAGCAAATTCTTCAGATTTTGTAATATTTGCAAAGAAGACATGGCAGTAAATATCTGTCTGTGGTTTTATTCTGGTTAAGAATGATTTTTCCAGCTGCTCAGGCAGCACTGCTGATTCATATATTTCCCATGTTTTGATTTTCATTTTATGCCACAATTCCAGGCATTAATGTGTTAATTGTCAGGGTTGTATAAATTTTAGTAAAGCCATATTATTTTTGCATGGCAACTATTAACAATATTTTCCTCTTAATTTCACAAGGGATGCTGAGACTTTCAGAGTTTTTCCCTCTTGCAGAAGGGAATAATTTAGATTTTCTTCCATCCCTGTCAGAAGTTGAACAGACGAACAAAACAGATTCTTCAGAGACAATTTTACACAGAGTTACATCCATCCAATTCAATTATAAATTAAATTGACTAACGAACCATAGCTCATTATGGGAATCAATTACTCAGAACTGTCTTTGGACCAAAAATGTGGAAAATAAAAAATAATGGTCATACTTCAATATACCAGATTGTCAGTGTTTGAAAGCTCTGTTTTTCTCTAGCTTGGCATAGACCATCGCCAAAAAGAACTGATAATCATTTGGTTTATGCTTGTGGAGATGTTCCTGCTTTATGAAGACTAGTTAATTCTTGAGTTTGATCTCTTTGGCGCTAGCACCTCAGGCTTTTTTGAGATGACAGACCAACCCTGAAGTAATGTCATCACGTGGGGATCTTTCAGATCAACTTATGCAAATGTGTTATTAAAAGAAGCCACATTTTAGCCTCTGGTGCAACCCAAACAATGGTACTGGAAAGTGCTATGAGGTAGCATTGGAGGCATTTTCTTAATAAAATCATTCTTGTGACATAGTTGTAGTTGGCACACCCCTCTGAGTGTTTTTAGCTGAAATGTGTAGTAAAAGGAAATGCAATAACAGAAATGAATCCTATTAGTTTGAGTCTGGTATGAAATGATGATGAAGGATTGCTCAAAGTCCCTAAATAAAGCCTTTGGTACAGCGGTTTGGAGACACACAGGATGGCTTGGGCAGTATGGCTGGTAGTATCATTTGGATAAAATACGTGGGCCTGGGCAGTGTCAAGACCAGCACACACAGTGCATGGTGTGTTGCTGCACCAGCACACAAGGGTAGATCCAGCACTCTCTAAAGTATCAGCCTGCTGGGAAGCAAGGAGAGCAGAGCTCCTCAGAGGCTTTGCCACTTTTCCTTCTGCCATAGGTTCCCGTTGGCTGGTAAACACTTTTTACAGTTTATGTGCCAGGCCTCTCGTAGCTGAAATCCCTAATAGCTAACATTTTCCTGATATGGCTTCATGTGTATAATTCAGTAGGATTAAAACAAAGTTTTTCACTGGTGTTTAACTGTTATGAGATTTTGAATATGAGATGATCCTAATCTGTGTAAATTCTGCTTCATTACTCGGTTATTTAAAAAGCACTTCCAAGTGGCATGCTGTATCGAATCTTGTTGCATCTTCTCCCTTTGCTTCTGTCCCACAGGCAGGGCAGGAGGGCTGCCTCTCTGTTAGGGCTGGCTGTGCTCTTCCAGAAGCAGTTTTCGTGAGTGGGAGCAGGTCTGATGGAAGGCAGGCTGGAATCAGGCAGCCAGTCTTACCTGGAGTTTGCATTAGAGTGAACGGTTCAACATCAGGCTTAGCTGAGAAGACTCATAGTTAGGTTAATGACCTGTGCCTTCCTTGCCACCATTATTTCTTATAATCGATCAGAATTTTTAAAGCTTCCTTCTAATATGCATCAAACGTTGGATATTAATGAGTTGCAGAAATATTTTGTATGAAGGACGTGCTTGCTAAAATACCAGTGTTATCAGACAGCCAAGACTTTTCCTCCCAGTAATTCCTTTTCCCCAGCCCTCCCCTTTTTGCACTGATTGGCAGAGCTTTAGGCTGCGAGTTTGAAATGAGATGGGCACTGCAAGCCCAGCCGTTACTTGCGAACTCCACCAGCACTTTAATTTTAACCAATTAGAAGAGCCAATCTTCCTTAGTTCAGAACTGTATTAAAAGATATCACATTCAAAGGCTGGCCATGCAGCCATTAATTAGGGGTGTCCGGTGCAGGGGCTGCCCTCAGCTGTCACCAGGGCTGTGGCAGGAGCCCCTGCCCACCTGTTGCAGGCAGAGGGGCTCAGCTCAGTAGCTTCTGCACAAGGCCTCTGACTGGCCTGTGGGGAATTTGCACTAATTAGAATTAGTTGTCCCTCCGCAGCCCGGCCCCTGACACAAATTGCATTCTGCAGCTTTTTGTTCCACTTGAATTCACACACAAAATAGCCCGTGCCATGTTTGAAATGAAGCAAGGCAATATGAAAGGGGTTTATGTAATTGGTTAATATACTTTAACATTTTAACTAATATCTTTGGTGTTAGTTTCTCAAAAGGAAATGTGTTTGCTTTCTTCTTCTTTTGCTTAATAATTATTTATGATCACGCCGTGGGTAATTTTAATACAAGCTTGTTCAGGTGCCATTAAATCGTTATTGGGCTTGACTGCATGTGTAAGGAAACAAGTGACCTTTAAAGATGATAGTTTGGAGCAGAAGCCGTGGTAATGGGGAGCTGCAGGAGTACACACTGCGCTGGCAGGAAGTGAGAGACCTTTCACACTTACCAAGAGAATAACTTTATTGGATCATATGACCAATAAAGAGAAATGATTTTTTTAAAAGTGGAAAGGGCAAGTAAAGGAGGTAAAGGCAACACTCTGTTGATGAAAATATGGAGGAAGATAGATTAACTGCAAAAGTTGGGAAGTTTCACTCATAAGGCACTGGTGGAAATGAGAAATCCTGTGCACAGCAGAGACTGCATTAGAGCAGCTCTGCTGCCTGGTGACACATCTGGCACCCCTTCAGGGACCTGTGTGGGGAGGTGGTGCCTCTCACCAAGCACTGGAGCCTGATTGAGTCTGGAACTGGGACTGGAAATCAAAAGGGTGATTAACTGTCCCTGTAGGAATTCAAAGAAACTTGCAAGAACTGCCTCAGAGGGGCAGAAAATCACAAGCAGCCCTAAAACACTCTTGGTTCTTGCTAGATGATGCAATATGATGATGCCAGACATCCATACGTGCTACCCCCTGAGATGGTGGAACACACAGGTCAGGCTGTCAGCGAGTCTGTATGTTCATATTGTTGGTACTTAGGTTTCAGAAATGTAATCAAGGCCTGGAATATTGTCTTTGGTGTCCAAGGAAAAAAACGGGAAAGTAAGGCAGAAATCCCAATGAGTTTGAAGAACTGATAGAATTAGAGCAGGTGAAATCCACATGACTGTGGTTTGGTCCAGGTGGCATTCTATAACTCTTACCTGTACATTGGTATTTTGTGGCTCCTCTATTGCTGGCAATACATATTTTTTTAATGAAATCATAGCACTGAACAGAAAGGCCTTTCAGATGGGGGAACTGATGGCCGTGAAGGATCAGTGAGGATCCTGTGTGAGTCCAGTGGACTGTCAGTCCACTGAGGATCCCAAATATTTTACTTAGTTGACTTTTTTTTACATTTTCTTTATGTGTATTTTCCCTTGCAAAAGAATATCCAAAGTGCCAATGATGACTTTAACCCAAGAAAATTACCAATAATCATTATCATATAAATAAATTAATGGTATGCTATTTTAAATTGCTAATTGCTGACCTGACCCTGTTCTAGTTAACACCAATGGCAGATTTCTGCTCTCTGTAAAGGAAGTGTAGTAACTAAGAAATAGGCCTTTCACTCTATTAATGATAGATCTCCGAAATTATCATTTTTCTTCACACTTATTCCTTACTTGAATTTCGTTTCCTATTTATTAGCATTACTTTCCACATCCTGTTGATGCATCTAGATTCAGTTATTAAGCTCTTGCTTCATTATGGTGATTGTGTTTTGCCAAACCCATGCCTTCAAAACTGTCAATTGAGAAATTCTAAAAATTATGAAACTAGGTTAAATCACACAGTTTGTATGAAGTGCATTTTGGCTCTTTTCATCTCTTTAGTGTTTGTATGTAGCATGTATGCACACAGTAAACAGTGTGCCTCTATGCTATGATTCTTTCAGACTTTTCTCTGTAAAAAGGGCCAGAATTATAATTCTTTTTAATGGCAGCTGAACTTGTTATTCTGCCATGTGACTCTAGAAGCTCACCAAGTCTCACAAGCCACATCAGTATTTCACTAAAATCAAGCTTCCTTGTCCTCTTGTGGTCAGTTGTATGTCTTGTGTTCTGGTCTTTTTGTTTCTTGCTCTGAAATCCATGAAGTGCACCCAGTATAAATAGTCCTACATATGAACACCCCTTTCATTTTCATGTGGCTTTGTGTAATTTTGAAATCCATCTCTATATATCCACACTGCAAAAATCCTTCCCTGGGATGGCATAGTGAGGAACGTTTTATTTCAACTTTGAAGATCTGCTCTACTGTAATTTTAAATCAGGGAGAAAAGCTGTCTTTTAAGAAGGAATATCTTTCTCTGTTTACTAACTCTTGTCCCAAGGATATTACTGTATTGTCAATGAATTAAAATAGATATGGTATTTGGAATTTTATGCCTCTTCAGCCCACTACCCTTTTGTAATCTCTCATCAAGGAGATTAGACTGGAGTAGATGTCTGTGTACTGTGTAAATTACTTTTGCTACAAGCAAACTAGGAGGTTAAGGGAATGCTCGGTGTTGCTCCAGCTGCTGACCATGGTAGTCACTGCCACTCCCAAAACACAAGGTGTGTTACACCTTACAGCAGAGGTGCCAATGCCTTTAACTCTGTCACTGCTGATCCGAAAAGGGCATGTGTAGGCTGAAACAGTTTAGAGGTCCAGCTTTTCTCACCTATTCTCTCATTTCAAAAGATGATCCTTACACCTCAGAGTTTATGTACAAACAAGAAACAAAGAATTTTGCTCTGGAACAGTCAGACTTTACAAGTGCAAATCACAGAGGCAGCTGATGAGCATACTGGGGTCACATGTGGTTTGGCCTCTTTTGTTCGCTCCTTTTCCTGGTGGGAGAGGCAACCCACAGAAAACATGGACCCATCTTAATGCAAACAGTTTTCCTGTTAGTGCCCCATCCCTTCTTTGCTGTTTGGTAGACCTTGTCCCAGCAAGAGAATCTCAGTTTTGCTTGTACAATGCACTGTATTAAAAGCTCTCTCAGTCTTCCCCAGAGGCTGAGCTCTGCTGGGCCAAGGAACGAATTACAGTGCTGAAGCAGCTGGCTCAAAAAGTATTTTGGTTAAGAATACAGCTTGCTAAATGAAGCACTGAGCAGATGATCTGATTTCAGCTTTAAAAGCATATGAAGGGCTCCCACTTGAATTCCTGCATTTTCAAAGATTTCTGGCACAACCACTTCTTGTTTCCAAGTCACCTATTTGGGATGTGGTAAAATTAAAAGCAGTTCTGAGTCGCAGAGCACCACCAATGTGTGTCATGCTGCCTCTGTGTATTGTCCCTCTCCCTATCACACAGTTGAGAGAGAAAGGGGTTAATTTTCAATGGGCAAAACACATTGTAGAATTTCATGGGTCACAGCTAGTTAATTTGTCCCCCCATTGGCCACCTCTGGGTAAGTGCCTACTATAAACCATTCAGGCTTTCTCTTCTTCCTTCTCCTCTTCTTTTCCTTCTTATTCTTCTTCCCTTTTTGTTTTAGTTTTGTTTTTTGGCTTCCTCACGTCTCTTAATGTCATCTAGTTAGCCAAAGAAACTTACACAGGAGAGGAAATAAAAAGAATTTTCTATTTGGTCAAATGTGGTATTGTTAACTCCAGTATAGTTAATCCGTGTGTGACCTTTGTAGCTCGGTTTTCAAGTAAATGGTAGGGGTTTTTTTATGAGAAGTTTTCTGTTGCAAAACATGCTGCTAAAAGGAGAAATAAAATCATTTGTCAAAATCGTATGAATTTGTAATTCATAATAGGCAACAGCAATTTAAGGAAATAGTTTGCCGCTACTGACACTGCTGTCAAAATAAATGTAGGGAGGATAATTATAGTAATTAACAAAATAGCTAATTACACTTTGTCATAAGATAAGGTTGCTTGATTCCTGATTAGATCAATAATCAAATATCTCACTGTAGATATCTGATTATTACAGGGATAGACCAAAAGTCATGTATCAGTTTTCCAAATTACACAAAGAAATAGGAAAATACTACCTCAACAGGCAGCTGTTCTGCAGGTCACATCCTGCAGTGTGCATCCTCACCCATATAGCTCTGAGGTCTTACATTGTATTCTGCTCTGCAAGAAGCATCCTGCTGCATCTGGGATATTTTGGTTAGGACAAGAGATGTCAAAAAGCATGAATATTCTCACTGGAAAGTAACACTCTCAGGGAGACTGTGTGGGAAATTGCAGCAAACCTGGGCAGTTCAGACCTGTGTAATATAGAAGGAAGAAGGTCCCTGTATGAATGGGTGACTACAAATGAGATTCGGATAAGTGTGACAAGATAGGGTACCAACCATGTTTTTATAAGTGGGCATGAGAGTCCAGTACTCTTTGGGGATACATATCCCAGAGGAACGTGTATACATGTTTTTCTTCTCAGCCCTCTGCAACATGTGCTTGAAAGGAAGTTTCCAGCTCTGAGAAAGCATCCCAGGAAAAACTTGCATACACAAATTTCATTTTCCAATTTCTACACCATCATTCAGAAATACAGCTCTAAATCCAGGCAGTTGGTCTCCTTTCTTATCTTTTGTAGGCCCAAGAGGCTAAAAGTAAAGACAAGAAGAAAATGTTGTGACTGTGTTAGGTGAGAAGAAGGTGATCTAATCTGGTACTTTGCAAACCACTTCCATCATCCTGTCCTCCACATTCCACAGTTCCTGACAAGAAGAGGGAGTTAGTCTTTCTCCTTGATTTTATCAATAATCATAAAGAACAGGATCTAGCAAATCATGTAATATTTTGTACGGGAATCAACTTTCTTAGCCTAATAATTCTGCCTGTTCCATGTCTCAGTAGAAAATAGGTTGGAGAAATACAATTTCTCAAGGGCAAAATACAGACTTCCGAAAGCACCTCAGTGACTCTGGGGTCTGGATACCATTGAAAATGAAAGATATTTATGCTCCTAATAGTCTTAAATTTGGGACTTTAAATTTCTGAGTCATAGGAGTCTTTTGAAATGAATACTGCCATAAGCCCAATTCTACTGATGCAACCCATACAGACTCTTTACCTGATTAAAAATTGGTTCCAGTAAATTGAATTTGAAATGGGTCATTTTTACATTTGCTGACATTCCTGGGTCCACTACTGGTTGTATGTCATTGGCATTCCAAGGAACTGCCAGGAAATAGCCTGTAAATTGCACTGGACAGCGGGGGCAGAGCATTGACCCCCAGCACTGCCCAGCCCACCCAGCCCAGGTGGCTGATCCAGTGCAGAGCTGGGTGTGGGAGCACAGCACAGACAGCAGCCCAGGTGTGGCCTGGGGAGCCCAGGAGGGCAAAGGAATGTGCAGGTAATCTGTGCAGAGCTTCTCAGCTCTGGGACACAGCACAGTAACTGATGGGTTCACTACGGTTTGGATGGAGGAGGAGGCATGATTTTCCTTTTGTCCTGTCTTTAGAGATAGTCCATTCTCAACACATTCTACTTCCCTGAAGCACAATTCTCTCAGAGGCCACGATCCTCAAAGTGATCCAATCTGAGGCTTCAATCAGATCACCAAACCAGCAGGGACCTGTTGGAAGGTGTGTTCCCTCTTTCTGCCTGCTCTGTGTGGGTGCTGTAGCTCGTGTGGCTGCACTTCTGGGGCACTTACAGCCACAAGTTCCTGCTGGAAACCAGCCCAGCCCAGAAGAAACATTCCACTCCAGCCAGGTCAGGTCCTTGATCAGACCAAATCACATAAGGTGTGCACTTGTGCCAGCATCACCGAGGCAGGGAGGACAGAACACACAGCCAGGATCTTCAGGGAGGACAGGACTGCCTGACTTATACTGATGGATGGACTCTCCCCAGCCAAGCTGCTTTTCCTTTTAACACCCCAAGGGCTGATAATACATTTTTATAGTTTCTCAAACTTGAACTTTTGTGAAAACCCACTGTCAACAAAAGTTTTTGCTAATTTAACTTGGACTGAGCACATAGATAAAGAAACATTGTGCATGGAACCAAATATTGGGGATAAGAGGAACAAAAAATGTGTTTATGTAGGCAAGATGTATGCATGCCTGGATAGTCCCAAGTCAATTAGAATGCTTTATTTTGAAATAAGGAGCAGAAATGTTGAAGTCAGAGTGAAGTTTGACATTGACTTCAGCAGGAGATGGATCTGAGCAATTGATCCTGAGAAACAATAGGCAGTAGTCAAAGCTGAGGTTCTTTTATGGCAGTTCTGCAGCCATAGAACTTACCAAATAATCCACCACCTCCTACAAAATGGCAGGATAAGCAGGCTTTTATTTTCATAAAGTAAAATTTGGTTTGTGATCTGCCTGATTTTCACAGATAAACTTCCAAACCAAAAAACTCTTTCAAAATAAGTAAACAGCAGGCAAGAACAATAGATCCTTGTGGAGCATTAATCCTGAAGTCTAATATTGGCAGTGCAGATCCACTCAGAGGGGACTATAGTTTGTCAGTATGCTTGGCTTTCATTATCAGAGATTTTCAGCTGCGGATATGAGGGTGGGAAGCTGAAGGGTGCCAGGATTCTTGTTGTCAGAATTTGCTGGTTTGCAGATGTCCTCCGTTGTTCCTGACATCGGGGAAGGAAGTTGTGTCCTTTCTCCATTCTAAAATTCTCAACTGCTTCTCACACTGTACTGGGTTTCTAAACCCAGCATATTGCCAGAAGGATCTCCAAACGCAGTGCCTTGTCCAATGTAGGTATGATAAACCTAAAAAAACCCAAAACAGCGGCAAGTTTCTTACCCAGGATATGATGTGGTCATCCCAAAGTATGAGCCCCTCAAAGCAGGAACTCTGCCACTGCCTTTGGGCCCAGCTGGCTACAGAGCATAGGAGGCCTTAGTAATGGCACTGTGATGCTATTGTAGCATGGCTCAAATGGTAAACAGAGAACAAGGAGAACTTCCTTTCCCCTTCTGTCCTCTCCCCAGATGTACGGTGTTGGGTTACTTAATTAATTTTAACAAGGGAATGACATTCTCCCTCTATTTGTGCCTTGTCTTGAAAGGATGCAATGTACAAATATCAGTTTCAGCTCATGATCCCCCATCAGAAAGAATGTTGGGCCAGATCCTGCTAAAATGAGTAGCAAACTCTCGTCTCAGAATAAAATGGGGATTGGTCTTTGGAAAGAAATAGCACGGTTCCTGCGAACTCTAATTAATCTATGAGGTACTCAGTGTCTTCGAAGTTGTTCTTAGAAACCGAGATCTGGGCACCTTTGCTTGGAGGTGCTATTTATATCCTTGTATGCCTCTGCATGCAATAAAAGCCAGCATAAAATCATATAATTAGAGCAGCTCCTAATTGGAATGACAGGAATTAGGAGAGGCGGATAACAGCCAAAGTAAAAACACATAGAGACAAAAGCAAAGTGTTCTGTAGTACACCACAAAAAGAATGCAAGTGCTGGAGAAAACTCTTATGCTGAAGTGGCTACTTAAGATGGATGGCTAAACAAAGGACAATTGAGGTGGGTAAATGGAAGGAGACCTTGCAAGCTACAACATACCAAAATAAAAAATCCTCTACAAACTGTACTGCCTTTCAGGGAGGGTGAGGGGGCTGATAAGTTTATTTACACTTTTAAAAAGCACTGCCAATCCCAATTTATCAGTTACTGTCTTGTGACAATTTATTCATTGTTCACTGTTAGAAGCTAGAAGTTACATAGGAAGCATGATTGGTGATAGCTTCTCTATTTCAATATGGTATAATAGAGATAACACAGTGCCCAAAAGCTCCACAGCCGCCTTTTTGTCTGCTTTGTCTCTTTTCATTACTCTATCAGAATCTTCATTTAATATAATCCAAAAAAGCAAGGTAATTGCTTCACTTATCAGTTATCATCGCACTCGCATACTTACCATGTCAAAATTATTTATGTGGATGGCCAGGTTGATCTTGCTGCATTTAGAAGCTTAAAATTTGAATAACTGTTCTGCCAGTTAGGTTATCAAAACTGCAGCATAAGCAATGAGTTTCTTCGTTCTGTATCTATGAGGGAGAATAGGAAGCATCACATTGCAGGACTAGTTTACCCGTGGCTGAGCACTGCTCCAGGGAGACTTACAGCAATTTTGTAGCCTGGCACTCTGAGTGCTGGGGACAGGCTTCATTTGCTAGATGAACAGTAAATAAAAATGGCATGATATAAATAGAGACAATAGAGAGAGACATAAAGGGGCATTGTCAAGGTTGTCATAGGTCCCAAATTAAAATAATAATTTACAGACCTGTGCAATTCTTTCTTGGTTTGTCCCTTCTGTTTGGAACATGTTTCATAGCTTTTTTTTCTATATAATTTTTATTTCCTTATGATTTTGGTAGATGGTAACTCACCTGTTTGAAAACCCCAGAGGCTGAAATAAAACAAAACATGCAAGATTGGAAAGTCATTTTAACAACTCTTTTTTTAATATAAAAGAAATTTCCTTTAGCCAAGCTCTTGGACACCTTCACAGAGGGTAACAGAGGAAAGCCTAGCACAAACAGATACAAATGAAATAAAATAAATGTTCAAACATTTTTTTCAACATGGGTAGTTAATTCATGGCATAGATATCTCTTCATCAAATTACTCTGGCAGCCAGGGACCTCTTCATGATAGCCCCTCACAAGCACCCTGGAGACCACTGGACATTTTTACATGATGACTTCTCTGAAAATTTGTTATTGAAAGTGAACAATTTGTTATTCACCATTTGTTATTCTCCTAATAATGACCATTCCAAAGGTTTTGCCAAGGTTTTCAGTGAGTGAGCAGAACACATCCCAAGTGCCCAAGGACACCAGTAACCCTCCCTGGGGACTGCACTCTGGTCTATCGAAAAACATTGAAGTGAAAGAGGTCCTGAGCCATCCCCAACGCTCGGATTATCTGTGTGAAAGTTAGATTGCATCTATATGATAAAGAAGTGAGAGGGGATTTAACACGAGAGAAATCACTCTCTGTTTATAAACCCTTTACATACAGAGAATGGCTAAGTTCAATGAGTTTTTAATTATGTTTTCTGGCCTGTGTGTTCCCAGACTGGTTTTGCTGCCTTGCTTCTTACACAGCAGCCATTGTGGCCAGTTGTGCTACTGGCACTGGCCAACCATGGAATAATGAGAAGAGAGAGGGGCAAACCGCTTTTAGCTCTGCATCAAGCCTTGAATCGCTGTCACTTGGCCTCTCCACTACTGCTTGGGCATTTCTGTTCTAGACAACCTGCTTGTCATATCCCTCGGTTTTTACAAAACTGGTTGGGTCTGTTAGGAGACTGTAGGTGTCCCAACACGTGATCCAGCTCCTGAGTCACAGACAGAAAAGACAAATCCATCTCTTTGCTGTAAGTTTTTGACTGGGTATGAAACAATTCTCTATCACAGCTCCCTTTGGC
Source organism: Pithys albifrons albifrons (assembly GCF_047495875.1). NCBI lineage: Eukaryota > Metazoa > Chordata > Aves > Passeriformes > Thamnophilidae > Pithys > Pithys albifrons. The sequence continues at coordinate 18,304,399 of NC_092467.1, forward strand.
AATAATTACTACAGCCTCTGAGACTTGGTAAATCTTGGGTAAAAGTCAGAACAGAATAAAGGGCAGAGTTTGAAATACAAATAGTAATTTCTCAATAGGTTGCAATACCAAAATTATGTGGGCTAAACACAGATCCTGTGCCTTGGTCAGCATTCAGGATACTTTCTTGGCTTGAATTTCAGGGCCTCATAGATGTTTTGATCCAGCTGTTTTGTGGGGTTTGACTTCTGTGCATTTTATTTACCATATACCTTTACAGCAAGCTTCACATTCAACACTCATCTCATGTAATGATTACTCATTCAATTAATGGCAAACATCAGAGAGTAATGTTTGTTGGGGTTTTTTCCAATCTCTGTTCCCTGGGGGGGTTCTAAAATATATTTTATAAGTGTATCCAGGCAGTCATTATCCAGATCTTGTTTTGGGTTTTGTAACTTCACAATGTATTTGATTGAAACATCATAACTATTTCCAGGACAAAGGCTTGTAACATACAGATGCAGGGAACAGAGAGGTCAGCAGTTGACAGCTGGTATTTGGAGACCCACAATCACAATATTCCCCAAGTTATTACAAAAATATTTAACTGAACAATGATGGAAGAAACTAAAAAACCTAGTAAACATTAAAAGTAAACATAATTGTTGCAAATTTAATTAAATTCTCTGCTGTCTTTGATGTGATGGCTGATCTGTAAGTCTTTCAAATTCTTTGCTTTAATATCAGCATTTCCTCAGTCCAACCCTTTTTGAGACAGTAGCGTTTTATCTCAATTATTGCTTTTTCTCCATCAGTCTTTAAATATAATCTCATTTGCCTTTATGGATACTGTAACCCTTCTGAACAGCTTTTAACCTTTTTAAAAATCGCCTTGACCTGAGGATGCCCAAAGTTTTTTCTTCTTCCTTCTCTGATTTTTTTTAATGCAATATTGAATTATAGAAATTGGACAGATGAGCGATTTCCTATCCAGAGACCTGCATGTATAGTAGCTTAGGATGCTAGAACAGAATTTTTGTTTGAATAATAATAAAAAAATTTAAAATATTTCTATCTAGCTTTCTGCTAGTAAAGAACCTTCAGCTTTGACCTCCATTTCTGTGGCAGCATTGTAGCCTGTGCTGCCACAATATTAGCTTTATCTTTTCAAAGGAAAAAAAAAGCTTTCTTTGTACAGTAGCACATTATCTTCAAAGAGCACTTACCTCAAGAGTCCAGCTCATCCTTCTGGTAAATTTAAGAAATACTCAGCTTAAGATTGTCTGTTTCAATCATGGATAATGTAGATAACTTTGTTTCTAAATGCTGCAGAGCAAGCTTTATGTCTGCTTTGTCTTTTCTCCCCACCCTTTCAGTTTTATTTTCTCATTTAGTATCTAACGAAGATGCAGGCTAATGGAAGAATGATAAATGAGTACAACTAAAGCTCCTGGAATTTGATTGTAAATGTAAAAGTTGCTATTGACCGTGATTTGGTAGCTTTGTGTGTCTGAGGTGGTGAGGTGAGGGATGGATATCTCACACACATTACAGCTCCTACAGAGTCAGGGCTGTGTTCTTTGTATCACCAGCCTGGCAGAGCAGACTCAGTGCTGCACTGGCCATAGCCATGGGCTCTACATCTGCCTGTCCCATGTTAGCTGGGCTTCATTCACTGGCCTGTATGTGCAAAAGGTAGTTAAGCTTTCTGAACCAGCTGGCACTGTGCACACCGAGCAGTAACACCCTGAAAGGCTTTTCCCCAGTGAAACCGCCATCTACACTGCCAGTCTGTGATGTGTGCCAGCTCAAAGGTATAAGGGCTTTCTGGTACCCCCCTTGAGCTATCATTGCAACAAACATCCTCTCCTTCACTTCCTACATACACACACAGTTGGAGCAGCAGCACCCAGAAACTTGCTTTCCACTGTGATCACAATTACCTATCCCAAGCAGTGATGCTTAAAATTGAACTTAAACACTTAAAAATGGTTCATGAGAGCAAAAGGCTATACCCGTGAGCACCCTAATGTGTTAAACAACTATGCCAGGTAGCATTACATCTATCTAGCAGCAGCTGCCTAAAACGACCATCTGCCAGAAGAGGTTGCTTGTCTACTTTAAGTTCTCATACTTGTAATTTTAAGGGGAAACAGTGAGTTGAAGAAGTTAATAATTAGGTTCAACTCAGGCAGTAGCATTACTGCTCAAAATAGAGCATGTCTAATAGAAAGCTGAGGAAAACAAGCCGCAGTGGGTTTCCCCTGGATGAACACATATAGACACATGTATGTACCTGCGAAATTTACATGGAAATATCTTTATACTGTTTGTGAATTATTGCACTTGAATTATGATTGCCCAGCATGATATATATTTTGAAAGCATAACGTTGCAAAAGTAAACTTTAAAAAAGAGGGACATTTATTCTTCAGATTTAAAATTAATTTCCTGTGTTTTTCTGGGGTTTTATCCTATCTAAGTTTTAGCCTTATGAGAAGAAAAATGAGAAACTATTTCTTTACACTGAGACCAGTATCAGATGAAATATAAATGTAATGGTTTCTATAAATGTTAACCCACTGCAACGCTGTATCCCAGAACTAAAGATCTGCTGACTGTTTTAGGTTACGTTACTGCTCCTCTCCATGTTAGGTAATCTAATGTCATTTAAGTAAAATAAATTGGAACTACTCAAGGAATAAAAAGAGGTGAAAGTGCAGAATCTGGTTTGGATAAAAGTTTAATTCTTCAGTTCCAAGTGACATAGCCCTTACAGGAAGCAGAGCAAACTCAGACAGGAGTGGCCAAGTAATGAAGATGGATGCATCTTCTTATCAGCAGGCCATTTACTAGGGCTTGATGTAACCTTAAACATTGCAGATAGCTCAATGGCACTTGCCACTAAGCCTCTAATTAATGAATAGCAGGCCCTAAATTAACAGTGTGCATTTACAGATGAATTCTGGGCACTCATTAAACGATGTTCAAATATCAAGCAGTAACTGTTAGGTTTATTCCTTCTGGATTACTGTATACAGTGTTTGTTTGCTGGAAGTTTTCACAGGAGGTTTTGTGTGCTTAACTGCTGTGAGCCCAGGTGCACTTCAGGAAAGGGTATAGTTCACTTGAGTGGGGCAAGACAGAGTTGCTGTAAACCAGGCATTGTAACACCTGTGCAGCAATTTAAGGAGGATTAGAATGATCCTCTATTCAGCCTTAACTGCAGTGACAAAAAGGACTTGATTGCTTGGAGCTGTTCTCAAACCTCAATTTTGTATTACCCTCCTTTGCAATATCTACGCTGGTGCCTTCCAAGGCAACCTGGAACAGGACCCAGGAGGGTTCAGTTGTGGGTTATTGTTTAGTAAAATAATATTTCCTCCACGGCTCATGTGAGCATTGCTGTAGAAGTGGTCCTGCACACAGTGCCCAGCTCCTTGATCAAGGAGACAGCGAGATAAGGAGCTCAGGATGAAATCTGCATCTTAACATGTGTGTGCCAATCAAATGGTATTTTAGAACAATAACAGAGGTAATTATTTACATGGTCCTATTGTACATGTTGTGCTTTAGGAGAAGCAACAGCACACCTATAATAAATGTATCAGACCATGTTGCCACACTAGCTAAGTCATATCTTTGTCAAATCAAAAGTTTAAATCATCTACTGTGCTGAACTATAATGCAAGTGAGAAATATTGGTGTAAACTGTGATAGAGGGCAAACAGGCAGAGCTGGTCTAAGCAAAGTCAGAATTCAGTCCAAGGTCCCTGAAAAAATAAGCAGGCTGTTCTCTGTAAATGGAAAGGTAACTATGATTTTCTGGGAACAGATCCTTTCAGACCAGTATTCAGCAACATGAGGTTTTCTGCATTATGAGTATTCTCATTAATGTCCCATTCAGCTACTACTTTGTGATAAGGTCAGTGATATTATCTATAAAAAAATAAAGAGGGCTAGAGAATAAACGGTGCTTTACTGAAATGCATCCTGCACATCATCCCAGAACTGTTCTCCATATCAGAAAAGTTTTAATGCAGCACCAGTCTGCTGTCATGTAAAATTACTAATGTGATTGGCATTCCTGTTGCATGACATACAGAGGAGAAACATCCGCTCTGAGCAAAGCTCACTTCCAACTGCGCCTGCAAGCATTTGGAGCTTGTGCACAGGCTGTGCAAGCAGGATCCCATGCACATTCCACATAATCTAGTGCCATGCATCCAGTTCCATTTATGGGCAAAATGAAACACAGGCTCTTCTTTCTATGGATCATTCCCACATCATCCTTTTTGAAGTTTAATGTGGACAAATTTGGGAAAGAGGCACTCCCATAACTCATGAAAGCCAATCAAAACCAATGTTTCTCAGATTAAATATTTAAGGGGGAAAAAAAAGAGAGAAGACAACCTTAATAAAATATTGTACTGTAGTAAAGGTAACTGGGCTGGGATTTTGTAACCTGGATTTTCCTTTGGGGTTTGTTGATAGAAGATGGGAAAAGCAACTGTCTCATGCACCTTTCCCAGCTTCTTTTTACTGCAGAGGACTAAATGCATACTATTCTGTACATGTGATGCTGTTATATTATCTGAAAGTTGCTTTCTTTAATCTCTGAACAAAAAACTTTATTTGAATGAGAAAACTGTATTATTGCTCGTGAAGAGAAAGCTCTTCCTGCCTCTCTCTTTGTCACTTATAGAATTATCTCTGAAGCTTTGCCTAGCATCCTCTCTTTCTCTCTGCAACTATTTTGAAAAAAAGGAATCCATAAATCAGCAACAAGTATGCTTAGTTACCAGAAGATAAGGTGACAGACAGCAACTATAGGAGCTTTGCAGTGCTGTGAAATGCAAGAAAAATTCAGTTGACTATATTTAATAGGATGGGTCTTTCTGGGATCATTACTGCTTATTAATAATGGTATGGGCATCTTGCAGTCTGAATGTGTTTTTTAGAATTCTGAGTATTTCTCTCTCTTATTTCTCCCATACGTGCACCACAGTGTTAGTTAGCAGCATTTGAACTATGGTTTTATATTTCTAGAACTATCCTTATTCCCCTTTTCAAGTCACAGGAGCCAAGAACTGCAGCAGGGTTTGTAGAGGCACACATTAATTTCAGTTTAGTCCTGCAAGCTACATTCCTTTCCAAACATGTTTTAACCTGACATCATGTTCTTCCTCAAACTTCTTACAAATAAAGTTGTGATTCATATAAACTTCCATTCTCCCCAAGCTTTGCCAACTCTTAATTTTCTTTTGGCAGACTTTGTGGGCACTTCTGATTCTGGACAGGAATGACAAACTCAGCAGCATCCATGTGCTGTACCACAGGCAGTGTGGCTCTGTCAGAGGGCTGCAGACCTCAGCAAATCCCCTTTCTGAGCAGAATATGTGCCTCAGAGAGCTTGGCATAGATGGTTTCATGAACAGCACTTACTCTGTAGCAGAGGTGGTGCAGGGGGCTCCCAAAGCTGGCAGTGTTCCACATGGACCAGAAGACGGAATGGGGTTGGGTTTTACTCTGGTCATGAGCTGCCTCCCTGCCTGCTGCTGCAGTGCACCTGTGGGAGGAGCAAAAGGGCTCTGTTCTGTCAGTATCAGACTGTACCTAATTTTGTTGGGCATCTACACCCTTTGGAAATGCGTATAGGTTGATGTTGATAAAGGATTTATATTTCTTAATGCTATGAGGTATGTCTTCTACCTGGAAGAATAGGCATTACTACACCTGCCACTTTCCTCAGTAAAGATGAAGGAGTTTAAAGTTGTTGTCAGGGTTATTCCTTGTGCCTCTTAATGAGCCAAAGTATGGCACACCATACTTGTCTTGCAGAGCCTGGTGAACAGGCTCTTCCCATGGGACTAATGCATGATTTTCTGTTGCTTTCTCTTTGAGTTGTCACATGTCCCTAAGTGAAAAGCTGTCACATCTCCAAAACCCACCACATTTATGCCTTAGAATCAAGGTTGGAAATGACTTCTAAGATGGATTCTAACCATTAACCCAACACCACTCTATTCGCTATTCATCGTTCACCGTATCCCAAGTGCCACACCCACATGCCTTTTGATTGCTTCCAGGGATGATGATTCCACCACTTCCCTGGGCAGCCCACTCCAATGCCTGAGCACCCTTTCAGTGGAGAAATTATTCCTAATTTCCAATCCAAACCTCCTCTGGTGCAACTTGAGACTGTTTCCTCTGATCCTGTTATCTGGGACAAGAGACTGACTGCCACCTGACTAAAACCTCCTTTCAGGCAATTTTAGAGAGTGATAAGGTCCCGCCTAAACCCCCTCTTCTCCAGACTGAGCCCTCCTGCTCCCCTGGCTGCTCCTCACAGGACTTGTGCTCCACACCCTTCCCCAGCTCCACTGCCCTTCCCTGGACTCGCTCCAGCACCTCAGTGTCTTCCCTGTACTGAGGGGCCCAGAACTGGACACAGGATTTGTGGCCCCGCCAGTGCTGAGCACAGAGGGACGCTCACTGCCCTGGTCCTGCTGCTCACACTGTTGGCAATACAAGCCAGGGGGCCACTGGCCTTCCTGGACACCTGGGCACACTGATAGCTCATGTTCAGATGGGGTTGTTGTGACTCAAGTGTAGGACCCAGCACTTTTTCTTGAACTGTTGAATCTCATACAGTTGGCCTACATAAATGCCATATAAATGCTATATATAAATGTCACTAAACAAGATACAAAACAGAGCCTGAAAGTCAGGTGGAGGTATTTAGTGAGGTTCAACTAGTAAGCAACTGTGTGACACCACTTTGCTCCTAAAGTCATTGTGAAGAACCACCTGAAGGCCTAAAAGATGCTTTGCATATTTTCAAGTATAAAGGTTGCAATAAATTATCTACAAAACAAGCCAAAGAAGTAATAGAATCCACAGAAATAAGAGATCGCAGAGCTCTGGAAGGATAGGATCACAGGGTGAATCAAGACAGAAACAGAGAAAAGAAATCAAAGCTAAAACAGAAAAGAAGACAGAGGAAAATAAAAAGGCTGAGGGATAGGTGCACCTTACAGAAGCTCTTCTGTCCTTGAATGCAGTATATAATTTACTATAACACAACCATATTATCCATTTATCATAAAACCAATATGGGGTATCAGACCATCTGTGAGTCGTTCCAAGGGTGAAGCAAACAGTATAAATTGCCTCCAAGAGTCCAGGCAGAGGGACCAAGACTCTTGCAATGCAGTTGAACAGTCCCCTGGCAGCAGAACCACTCCCACCAGCAATTTGCAGGCCGTGGTTCAGTTTAATGCATTTAAACAATGAAGTTCAAATGCATGCAACAAGAATTCATTTCAGATCCAGGTTAGCCACTCTGTTGACATTCTCTGTAGGAAATCTGGGTAGAAATTACAGTGTTTGTAGCAAACCCCAAAAAGATATGAAGTGTGTAAATTGAGATGTTTAAAATATTAGAACTCCAAAGCAGTGAAAGAGGTTGTCTTCTGAATAATGAGATGGAGTGGTAATGATGTTATCCTGTTTACATCAGTTGAGGACACAGCCTAATCTGTTTTTTATATATTTTTTCTTATTGCAATTAACAGTGATCTTTGGAAGCTTCCTTATATATCTGAGGTTTTTTTCTGGATGTTACTATAGAACTGCTGGACTCCAGGCACTGCACTTCTTTTAAAACATGTATAAAACACTAAAAAGGGAGAATGTTGTCCCAAGGGATTGGAAACAGGACATAAAGGCCTCCACACTCTGATTCTCTGCTAAAGTAGGTCAGTTTAGGCTACTGTAGTGGTCCAAATACAGCCAAGATCAGTAGTGAGATTACAACTGGGCTATGAGTAATTTGTTTGTTTGTCTCAGAGAACATAGCATGTCTGTGGGCTGATCACATTGCCTTTTGTCTTTGCCATACACATTTGTTTAGTCAAATCTCATCTAAGAGATGTTAATCCATCACATTATCCAATTGCTCAGCCTTTACTGGCCAGGTAACTCAGGTACAATCAGTTCCATTGCCAGACTGGATAACACCCTACATGTGTATCTCATTTGGTAATGTGCTCTTCAGGAATTATGACTAGAACAGATGTTGCTTCTTAATTTGTGAGAGCGAAATTGTTCAAAATATAAAATAGACGACATATTTACACTGCATGTTTTATGTTACTGCAAATGGGTGAGGCCCAAACATCCCATTTACCTGCCCTTGGCCCAGTATTCAGTATAAAAGACAATAATAATTTTACTCTAATTCTTTATTTTTTAAATTGACAGCCAAAGATCAAATAACAGCTCTCAGGTCCGAAAGTTGCAATGGGGGATGTGGAGATGCCATCAAGACCCTGCTGTTCCCCCTGCAGGGCTCGCCGGGCTCTGTCCCTGCACTGAGTGCAGCTGAGCTCAGAGCTGCAGGGCTGGCCCACCGAGTGGCCCATGGGGAAGGGACACAGCAGGAGCACTGGGGAAAATCTTGCCAGCCCTAAAGCTCTTCACCCCAGCTAATTGATCCATCAGGCTGTATCAGCTGCATATGTATCTAATGTATTGCATCACATCTTATTAATTTCAGTCCTGATTAGATCTTTAGCATGGGAAGGAATGTTATAAATGTAAGATGGAAATTGTCACCTGAAATCCCACAGCCAGATACTGCAGAAGTCCTAACAATATTTTCTGTAATATTGCTGCATACTGAGTGTACTCATAGGCTCAAGGCCTTTTTTCCTGACCCTATTTCAGGACTTTGGGCTATGGAAATGGTTTTACTCAGAGCTGGCATCCAGGGTGCCTGACCTGCTGCCTCTGGTGTCAGAGTGCTGGCAGAGACAACCAGGAGCCAGCCCTGGGGCTGAAGCTGGGGGCAGCAGGGTGGCAAATTTAGCCACAGCTTCTTGTGTGCCCTTTCAGAGCTGGCAGGTCACTGTGAGTGGTCATCAGTCCTGCCCAGGCACAGGTTCTTTGATGTGTGGCTTGGAGGGAGTTTCTCATATTCATGCCTTCAAACAGGGCCTAAATTTGCCTAACAGTAATCACTCATCAGTCCATTTGACAATTTGCATGGCGTTTAAAAGACAGTTCCCAACTTCATTGCTTTTGCTCAGACCAATAGTTCTATTGTTCTTAAAAAAGAATGGTCTTTCATCACAAATACACTACAAAATGTTCTTCTGGGCAGTAGAACTGAAAAGCTGTTTTCAAATACAATTGGCATTTGTGTGCTTGGTGCTGGGGGTGGCCACATTGCTGAAAAATGATGTTGTCTGTGATGCCAACCATATGACAATTAATTCAGCAGAGTGTGTGAGTCCATTTCCTACCTCTTTTAATAACAGGGTGTTAACCAAAATTCTTTCTCCCGTGGTTAAACCAATATTAAATTTGCCTAGAAACTTGTTTATGGGCTTTTCCACTGGACTTGTCTATTGCCAGTGCCATGAAGGACATCAGTTTTCAGTGAGACAACTGCCTCCAGCCCTGGGATTAAATGCCAACTGTAATTAAATTTTTTTTAAGAACATGCTTTTTGTACTTTAATTATGGAAAGAAACACTTCTTGTTTTGTGAAATTCCAGACTTTTGAGCTCAGCAAAACTCTGACATTCAGCAGGCAAGTCCTGTCCTTGCTGCTGTCAGTGGTACACTTACTGCTCCAAACACAACACTGGATATTCAGTCTTAAATAAAATCTGAACAAACTGTACTGCACCCAGGTTATGTGCTGTAAACACTGATTATTTGCGACTCACATTTAATCCTAACCATGGGTTATGTATATTTTCCCTCTTTGATATTTCTGGTGTAATCACAGTGTGAGTCACACAACCTATCAAAAGTGCAGATATGAACTACAGTCGTTTTATATGTTTCTAAACAATGAAAACAGAAAAAGTAATCTCACAACAGCTAAATGTTTTCTATTTTCAAAAGGCACTTATTGGTGACATTTCTCCTTGCACTGCTGTTTCTGCAATCACATAGCAACACAGCCTTTGAAATAACTTTTTTGTACTCAATATATAAGGTGCAGTGTTTGTAGAAACTGATTCTGCTCAAATGCCACCTGTTTAAATGCTAAACGGCATCAAAACCAAACAGAAAAAAAAAGAATGACAGTCCAGTGAAGGAGACCACTCTAGTGTTTGGATGGCTGAGGTCCCCTGCTCAGCTATTAGTCCTTTTTTCTAGAGTTTCAAGGCAAGTGGGTGTGGCAGAGTTAACTTGGTACAGTGCCTGACCATCTCACAGCTTGCCCTCCTACAATGCTTCGCAGGATTCAGGCTTGCTAAGACCCTGCACCATTCCCTGCTGAGACATTCCTGCAGCCTCCTCACAGAGTTTCTCAATATTGCCATTTCAGCTTTCAAATATGCACTTGAGAATCTGCTTCTAGCAAGGCCCAGCTGAACTAATTTTTAAGAAGCATCAGTATATTTTGAGTCAAGAAAGCAAAGAAGATGAGACAGACATCTAACATCCAAACACTCTCCAATTTGGAGGATTTCAGATCTTCATCTGAACTCTTCAGTTTGGGCTCCCCTTCCTTCAGGAAAACATCTGCGTTTTCTGAGCTGCCCTTTTCCCAAATTCTAGGCTTTCCCTAAAAGCCACTCTGCTCCTCTTTTCTTGTAACTGCATAATAAATTGAGTGCAGTCCTACTGAAACAGGACCCTCTCCTTGCAGTCTTAACCAATACTACTTCAATTTCTCCCAGACAGCAAATCCCAGTTCCCCCTGGTGCCAGAACAACAGGAAGGTTATCAGCTCACCTACCAAGTGACAATTAGGAGTGAATGACAGATTTTTATATCTTAAGACTTTGCACCTCTGTGTAGCACTCATGTGTGAGCGTCTATGGGCTTTAACTGCTGGGCATGAGGGGGCCTGAGGGAGGAGGGCCACAGTGACTGAGTATCTACAGTAGCAGCATTCAAGACTGAGAAGAGTTCTTGTCCAGTCAGGAAATGCAAAGATTAGGTTGAGTTTATTGAGTGATGGAGCTGTTTGTCACGCTTACAAGAGCAAAGCAGAAGTGGCCAGTGCCATACATTTCAAGGCAAATCCATGTTTATCAAGTTCAGGATTATTCAGTTCTACAGCCTGCCTTGGGCTCACCTCTGGAGACAGTTTGAGGCAGGGGCAATATCGGTAAGAAAGAAGAATCAGAGGTTCCAAGGAAGATGCTGAAAGACATGGAGCTGCATATAGTGAGAAGCAAGAGAAGGTAGAAAAGAGAATACAGAAGGTTTTAATTATTTCTTTAATGAGCAGTTCTTTTCAGGATGGTTTGTTTTTCTGAGACTTCCCCATTTTACAGTTGTATTCAAGTGTGGAAAACAGAGAGCTCCTCTTTTTCCTCTTTTTTAGGCACAATTTATTATTCTCTGTGCTTTCTAAGCTATAAAGTTAGCACTGGCAGCTGTAATACAAAAGACCACAAAAAATTTGCAGGTCCAATCGTTCTGAAGTTGGTATGGCCTATTATGGATAGTCCTTGTAACACAGCCCTAGAGGGAAGCAATATGCCTGACTGATGTTGGCAGCTTTCAGAGTTTCTTCTGTGTTCCCACAGCATGTACTACTAGATTGAGCATCTCATTGAGACCACATGGAAATTCCTTCATGCCAACAATTTTTATTCTATGAAATTTTTTGTGATTTCTCACCACAAGGTTTGTGAACACGCTAAGTTGTAATGGCAATGAAGTCAGCAGGACATAACGTGTGGAAGGATCTCTCTTGCACATCAGCTTTGCCAATATACCAGGATTGCAGGAAAATATGGGCTGATTTTGAACAGGTTTTCTATCTGGAAAGGCAGGGAGAAGTACAAGAGAATATTGGTCAATATTCAGTGGCATCATTTTCTTCACTGCCGTGGGTGTGTAGGGAAATTGAAAATACTGGTCATCATTTCCCCCCAAACAGAAGTTTTCTTCAGTGTCACTACTGTACCTCTGAAATACTGACAGGAATTACACCGAGTCAAGTCATGTACAGGTTTCATTGTCATATAGAATATATGTATAAGGCTTTTATTATATTAATGCCACTATATTGTGGAATATTTGTATGCCATCTTCCATTTGTATCAGCTGTATAGAATGTCAAGTATGTTGTGCCTTCAATAATTTTAGGAATGTAATATTTTCAAGTTCAGGAAGTTAACAACTTGGGCTTTTTACTTTGCACGTCATAACCTTTTATGTTATCCTTTGGCGAGATGAGGTGAAGACACAGAGGTGCATAAATTGGAGACTTCAGATCCATGATTATGTTATTGCTGACCCTCATCACATCTAACATTACACTGTGCAGCTCTGCTCACAGGGAAAAATAGCCAGAGAGAGGATGCAAAGTGTAACTTGTTCACTTGAGAATAGTTATGATTTGATAGGTATAAATCAGGATAGTTATTCTGAAGTCAGTGTTACATCATTGAGGATTTGGTCACAGTAACTTCCCAATCTGCTTGGCAGATTGAAAATATATAGATCCAAGTTAATTTTTTACTGGAATGCCTTATATAGCATAAATAATACAAAATATCTTTAAAGGAGGGAGCCCTTTTTAATGTCTCCTGCAAGCATCAGAAGAGTCGTGATGGGTCTCCCTCATTTGCAGCTGCCACAAGAAGTCCTGAGTCAGAGCTCAACAAGTGACCTCAGCACAGCCCACCCGCTGCTCTGTCTTGTGGCAGGACACAGGCCAGCAGTGAGCACAAAAGGGCTCTAAGGATGCCCACACTCCGACGCTTTCAGGAGCTTGGTGTGTGCTTCTTGGACATGCCATCTGATACATGGCAATCTTTTAACACCAGAAGTTGTTGTCTGTTATGCTGTCACCTCAGGATATTTGGGGAAGGGGTTTCCTACTCAAATTACATTTTGCAAATGCAGGACACAGCTGCCTGTGCTGTGATCTGTCCTGAGGAGGTTGTGAGTGGTGGTATGCTCTCTACTGCATGGTCTGCAGCTGTCAGTGGCTTTCCCATACGCTCGTATAACTTAATTCATGAAGCAGATTTCAATCATCTGCTTTTTAAGACTGTGCAGACACACAAGCAGAAACGGGCCCTTTAAGGCTTTATCTGCAGAGACATGGCATCCCAACTAACCTTCCAAGAGAATGAAGATTCACAATGCCAGTGTCTAATAACTGTATCTCACTCCATTACAGGTATTTCAAGGCCATTCTGTGTAAACAGTTTCATTGCTTTGTGTCTTAATCTGTAAGACAACCAAATATCCCGCTTGCAGATATATGTTAAGGTTTAATGAATCTCATGCCATAAAAGTGTTGCTCAAGACTAATGAACAAAGAAATATTTGCTTAAACCCCTTTGTGAAAGTCAAACAAGCTTTCAACAACTATTCATGTATTTACTGTCAGATGTGAGTCATCTGACTTAGGTGCCTGGCCCTGTGCTCTTAGCAGATAATACCAGGAGTTTCACAGCATTTCTTTGCTCGGTTTTTCCTCTCTCCGCCCTCACTTCCAGTACCATCTCTAGCAAGAACCCGCCTGGAGAGCCTTTTGTCAGTGGCAGAACTGTCTCTCTTCAGTGTTGTTTGTGCCACAGTGGCAGCTGATCCCCTTGCTGTCTGTGAGGTGATGGTGCCCTTTTGGGCCCACCTCAGCCCTGTGGTCCCTGCAGCAGCTTCAGCGCTGTTCTGGAGCTCCTGGTGAGCAAGAGTGCAAGAACAGCACAGACGTTTCCTCTTTTTCCTCTCACCGGTTTTCCAAGGGAAATAGCAGGGGGTTGAGGCTCGGTATGGCTCTTCTTCCAACTGTTGATATGCTAGCAGCTTGTCACCACTCCACTGCCAAAAATTAGCATCTCCTTCCAAGCTGCCAGCTAAGCTGTTGTGTGGCCACTCCCTAACCTGTGATAACCACAGTGAATGAGTTCACCCCGAACAGTTCAAATACCAGGGCTTTGCTAACCAGCCCCATTTATGGGGCAGTGGCCATTTCAGCAGCTGTATTTGCAGCTGGAGAAGGATGGACATCTGCCCACAGACTCAACAGTATCTGGAAAGTTCACATAGGATTTGCTTTCTAAGTACATACTGTGAATTTAGGAGGTGGATTAATAACAGGGACTTATTTCTTGTGTTACTGAGTGGCATTAAAATTGTGTGTCAATGCTTGTCTTATTTTTATTGTGCTGCTAAACAAGCTGAAGGCTTTAAGGATATTTTTGTTCTGTTGTGTCAGAGGGGTCTACCCAGGATGGAAAAGAAAATCAGTGTTTCAGGGTTGTGTAACTGTGGGGTTTTTTTTCTTGTGTTGCTTGTTTCATTATGAGGAAGGAATTAAAAATCCCTCCTAGACAGTACTTAAAATATCAAAGTCATTGTTTAATGCCTTTGAGTCACTGTACAACTAATTCAATTGCACAGTGTAGTGCAGTTTCACGGTATGTGAAACACAGATAGTAGAAAGGAATGATTGGAAAGTTGAATAAACACAGCATTAGTTTGCAAAGTCTGAAACTTTCTGATGACTCCTTTTGCAATGATCCAGCACAACAGCTCATCAGCAGAAGTGAGAGCAGGAGCTTGTAAATCCAGAGCTAAGCCCCTGTCTCCTCCACCTAAGCTAAGCCAGCTGGGTTCATGCTGGCAGGAGGCTCTTGACCCTCTCTTAAACCAGCCACTGGAGGTGGGTCAGCACTGGATGTCAGCACCTTTGCTGAGGCAGACAAGGATCAAAGCTCTGATGACACTGGCTTCAGAAAAGAATAAGCCTCATGTGGTCAGGGACCAAGGCAGCCAAAGGCTTGGCCACAAGGCTCATGAGGGTCATGCACAGCCAATGTGGCCCCCTGTGCATTGAAACTGGTGCTATGCTGGGCATCTAATAACCTACAGGGACCGGGGCTGCTTGGCAACAGGGCAGGGATTGCAGCTCTTGTGACACTATCGGTAAAGGGTCATTTCGTGGTCAGTCTGGTACATCTGACTTCACACCCAATGCTAAGAGGTCATCACCTACAAGAGGTCTTCCAAATACACCAGCAGTCAGTATGGAGAGACAGCAATCCATCAACCTGATTTGTGTAAGTCGCATTCCATAATAAAGAAGGTCATCCCAGATGATTACTGAATTAATTTTTATATCAGCTTTGCAAGGTACAGCAGCAATTTTGTCCCTGTTTTACAAATGACTGTCTGAGACACATAGCTTCAGCTTTGCCTCTCTCATCACTTCAGAAGAGGTGGTAGTGGTGTAGACTTACCTGAGTTGGCTCTCATTTAGCTAGGTGTGGTAGTATTTTGCCCACAGACTCAAAGTTTCTCCTGATGCTGACTTTATGTGAGTAGAAACAACCAGATCTGGTGCCCACCTCTCTGCTCTCTGAAAGCACCTGTTAACCTCTCCATTGGCCTCACCAAGACTGCTGGAGCTACTGTGCCTGAATTAGACATTCCCTGCCCTGGCCGCCTTACCCACGTGCAGATCTCCCAGTGGAGGTGTCCACACCTGGTGCTGAGATAGGTGTTCACATGTGTGGGAGTGCCAGAGTCCCAAAACACGTATCCCCCACCTTTCCCTTACAGCCAAACTGAAGCTGTGTGGTTTGGGTCTATCTGTGGTTGGCAAACCACCCTGTGGGAGTAAAACACACACTGATCATGAGTTCCTGCCTTGGTTTCATGTATTCCCCCACAAAAATAAACACAAAGAAATAAGTATCTTGAAGATATCACAGTCACTATTCAAACGCTGATGCTTAGTGTTTGCGACTGATTAGTATTGCCACTGAATCACAGATATTTCCTGTATTAAGTGGCCGTAAAGTGAATGTCAACATTTTAATGACAACAGCATTATTGTAGGTAGTGGCAGTTTGGCAAAGAGAGAAGGTAGGAGTGGAATTACTCTTTAATGAACATCCTGAATGGGCACAGATAGGAGAGGAAAAGGAGCAAAAAAGGAAAGGACAAAGAAGCACACATGTGCTCTTAAAAGTTTCTGACAAGCTAAAAGCCTCAGAAACAAATTTGAGTTTAAAAAGGCATTTGAAAAGTTACATACACACTTTTGTACAGCACAACAATGGTGGAATGCTAATAACATTTAATTTCCCTTGACTTCTAACCTTCTTAACCTGCTGTGCTGCTAGAACAGTGCTGTAAATCAAAATATGCTGTATTGTATGGTTAACATGTGTATTGAGTCATTCCAGACTGCCTGGTGCTTTTTAGAAACAAAACTCACAATAGTGTTTGTGCTGTTTTTCATTTTTCATAGACCTTTCCCCTCAATCATGCTGCAACTGGTTAGGTTATGTATTAAAAATACAATATGAAAAAAAGGGAGGGCAGATGTAGGGGTAGACATAATAACACAGAAAGTACAGCACAGATGAATAGGCCAAAATATCCTTGACATTACTTTCCCCTTTGTTCTAAGTGTTCTTCCAATTTCAATAAAAACAAATTGGAATACTGCCTGGGGTCTACTAAATCATTAGTAAATTAAGAATCTGTTTTTAATAACATTTCACTTGTAAATAATGCATTAATTGACTAGCTTGAAAGTTAGCTTGAATGTTAGAAACTCTGGCACTAAATGTGTAATGGAAGAAGTGTGATGTTTGAGGAGGCTGGATGGTAAATGTAACAAATTAAATATGACAGTTGATATTTGTGAAAATGGTGATATAATTAGAGGACACCTGCAGCTGTTTTCCAACCAAAACAACAGAAATTAAACATGTATAAAGTACGTGTGTCATGTTTTCTCTTGGCATATTTCTTTAATTCTCTTTAGGGCTTTTTTTTGAGTGGGTCTTGCTATTTTCTCTTTAGCTTTTCTCAGGTCATATGACTAACAAGTGTCTTTTTATCCAATGATCCCATTTATTAGATCTATAAGTGATCATTTTGCAGTGTAAAGACAACATGAATCTTAATTACCAAGCAAGAGCTGGAAGTTAC
Source organism: Pithys albifrons albifrons (assembly GCF_047495875.1). NCBI lineage: Eukaryota > Metazoa > Chordata > Aves > Passeriformes > Thamnophilidae > Pithys > Pithys albifrons. The sequence goes on from NC_092467.1 coordinate 18,321,319, forward strand.
TAAAGCATGACATACCCAAGCATATTTTAACCCTGGGTGCGTGGGAATAGTCAGGAATTATCCCAGGACTCTTCCTGTGCAGTCCTCAGCTGCAGATCACTCACCTAGGCATTTCCCCACCCTGCTGTTGGTAGCCTGAGTGAGGATTTCTGTAAAAGAACAGGTAATGTGCTGTGAGGTATAAGCATTGCAACTGTGTAGTGTTCCTTCTTGGCACGTGTGCAGTGGAGAGAGAGTGTGACGCTGCCTTAGCCATCTTGTGAGGGTGTTGGACAACAGGTTTCTAATGATAAAGGGAAAATGTGAAGTTCTTGAACAAAACAGATCTACATGTCATTCCACTGCTGGGAAAGTGAGAAGTAGATTGATAAAAGATGACCAAAAATAATACATTTGTGATCTGGAGCCAAAGAGTCTGGGTATTTCTGTTCATGGACTCTTCCATCTGTCCTTGCTCCTTTCCAGTTGGTGTACAAGACAACATCCTGCCAAAGGAGATAGGATTTGGACTTGTAAAAGCAGGAGTCTGTAGACTGAGTCTTCGGAGTTACAGCGGTAACCAGGTAGGGGAGTTACTCAGGTATAAGTAAACAGAGCCTATATGGAACCTCAGATTTTACTCCTACTTAAAGCCATGTGACCGTTTTCCCAGGTGTCAGAGTTAATGAGCACTGAAGTGGCTGTTGGGCTGGGTGTGAAGCGCTCTGGAGCCGGTACCACCCCTCTTCACACGTACTCCACCCCAGGACAGACTTCAGGTTCTGCCCAGGTAGCTTTTGCTGCACTTTGACATAGAGCAATTTCCCCAAGGTGAAAGGAAAAACAATACCAGGGCAAGGCAAGCAGTCCTCACCATGAGCCTCAGCTCTCACTGGGGCTGCTCAGTGGGGAGTTTGCTCTATGACTGGGGCACATGAAGCAGACTTTTGTGGGGAAAGTGCCATTCCACCGCACGGCCAGCTGTGGGTACTATAAATCTTCAGCATGCCCTTTGTCAGCTGTCGGAAACACAGACATTCATAAACAAAGGAGAGCAGGAAACCAAAATTCACTTTAAAATAAACAATGTGGACTTTGATTTGGAATGTGCTAACAGGATAGATATGAGCCATTTAAATAAACATACCAGCCAATTGGGGGCAACAATACCTTTGTTACTGGGGTTTGTATCTGTCTTGATTAGGGCCATGTCAAGCAGCTGTTGAGATTGACTCCAGTGACAGATAGAATGTGCTGTACATGACACTGGAAGCGTAAAATCATGGAGACAAATTGTGTGATGGCTGAAACAATCTTCATGGCTCTTTCAGATATGGCAGAATTTTTCCCTGTGGACGTAAATACATACATTATATTTGTCCTAAAGTTACAGACTTAGGTATGGCTGCCCTCCTGTTTGTATGTAATAGCTCCCATTCTGCACTGCCTCCCCCAGCCCAAGCAGGGGACACTTTCCACCCTGCAGATTCTGAGTGCACACTCTGCATGCTTCGTTTATCCCTGTACTGGTGTATATGACAATTATGGAAAAGAATTCATTTGCCATCTCCAAGGACAAGGCAATAATGAAGTTCCACAAAAAGTGCACCCTGCTTTTCTTGTTATAAATCACACAAATGCACAGCTGGGCTAGTCCCACCTACTTACACAGCTTTCGAGGTGTGCTCCCTCTTAAGTTTATTTTACAGGCACTATTTCTTTCTTGTCGTGTAGATCTCTAACTATCCTGATGGTAATTGGTGATGGAGTGTGGTAGGCAGGTGATGCAGAAGAGGTGCTGCTCACAAGGGTGTGTTCCAGACCCCTACAGGCTGCTGTCTCAGCAGTCACTCTGTGTGACTCTCCTATTAAGGAGCAAGAAAATCTTCACTGGTTTAAAGCTGAAGGGAGTCCTTACTCTCTTAAAACAACAAGTTTCTTAGCCTGCTCCTACTCTCTCTGGGCTTTTTCATTGGTCACCTGTAGTTTTTTTGTGAGGCAAATGTATCAAGAGCTACATTTCCCAGGTAAAAGAGCATGAAGTAAAAACAGTTACAATATTTACCAGAATAAAGGAGTTGTTCAGCTTCCCATTATCTTTCATGTGAACAAGATCTATCCCCAATATAGTTCAGGGATATCAGAAGTGATAATACAGCTTTATTTTGGTTCCTTTGTAGGATCTTTTGCAAATGCTGAGCTTCAGAGTGGATTGGGGATCCATTACAATTTTTATTTTTTTATCAGTATGTCCAGACATTGTAGCTATTCAATTTCCTTAAAAACTCTCTTTGATTAAATAGCATCAGCAACGGAGGTAATGACTCGGAAGACTAATTGCTTTTTATGGTCTGAGGGAACATGCCTGGGAAGGTGGCCTTCAGCTTATTGCCTGTAGGGTTGCAGCAGCAAATGAGAAAGCCAAAGGTACAAGGAGATCCACTATCCCTGTATTTGTTTTCCAGGGACAAGCTGATTGGCTTAAATTAAGCATGCTAAAAATGTGGCCAAGATTTGCCCTGGCCAAAAAAACTGCCCCTTCCTATGCCTGTATAATGTTACACTGATTTGAAGGTTTTCTTAGCTGTAGAGTGATACCAATCAAAATGCAATCCTATTCATTAAAAAAAAAAAAGAAGAAAATTAATATACCCGAACATAAGGAAGATGTGCTGGCTTAGTTAAATAAGGCACAACTGGTATTATTTAATTAAAATCTAGAGTGCAGCTGTTAGGAGTAAATCTAGCCAGTTTCAGATAGAAAAATATGCCCTAATAATGTGTTTCACTATCATTTTGACACTAAACTCAAGAACAAGGTGTGAATGTTTTGCATGTGCATGCATATATATGTGTACATATACATCTGTGTCTCTGAGAGCAAGAGAGGGAAAAAAGACAAATGTGTTCAAATACATTCTCTGTATTGAGAGAAACTATAAATAAAACTAGGCTTATGTGAGCCAGCAGCTGGGAGGCTCTGAGGATGCCCAGTGTGAGCTTAGAGGGTGAGGACACAGGGAGGTGATGCTGTGACCCGCTTTGCCTGTGCACATGAGCCTGGGGTTTTGGTCTTTTACCACCCAGACATACACAGTGCATATCTCACAGAAGAAAATGTCTTTTCTTGCTGAATGAAGAATCATTTCGACTATACAATTTTTCAGTTTTCTCCAAGAATGATAAAGTGCATTAATTTTCTATAAAGAATAATTATTAGTTAATTGTGTTGCTGCTGTATCTAAACTTACCGTGCTAACCTCTCACTTTACTACCTAAAGCAGAGTATTTCAGCTTTTCAAGGAATAATTATATATATTAGACTAGCATTAAAAATAGCAACTTTTGGAGGATGTTTTTGAGGAACGAGGCAGTTATGTAAACTAAGAAAAGAGAAACACAACACTAGGGGAAAATTTGGTGCCATTATTATTATTTATTATAGCAATTATTTATACAACACTGTAATTCTGCATGACATTCTTCAAAGGCAAGCGGTCAGACCCACAGTATACTCTGCTACACACACCTATAGCCACCCAGTATCTGACTGAGGAAGGGCTGGGAAAACTGGGTCAGGCTCCCTTTCTCCCCTTCCCATCCTAGGGTTGGCAATCCAGGTGTCTGAAGCTGTTCTTGTCCTCTCCTCACTATATTGCCTTTGCAAAGGCAAAAGTTTTTTGAGCAAGACCTCACAATCCAGGGAGTCCTCAGGGCAACAGACCTGTTTTTCCTTCTGCTCTTCTCCTGCACAGTGCAAAGCTATCAGAGAGAGGGCTGAGGATCAGTCCTTGTGGTGGCAGCCACAGGGAACTTGCAGCATGCAACAGAGGGATATGGAAAAAGAGACAATGAAGCAAAAGGAGAAGCAGGGAAAGGAGGTTAAGATCTAATTAACTTAAGATCTCTTTATATATTACATCTTCAATTAGAGCAGTACCACCTATTTTTAATGAAAAAGCGATTTGATCATATTTCTTTGACAACAGTCTTTTGTTTATGAAATAATTGACATTTGTGGAATTTCACCCTCCGTGTAACGATTGTCCAGAACAGGTAGGTTGCCTAAGATTTTCTTCTCTCGCTGTTATTTCATGGTCTCTGTGTAGCATTTGTTTGGTCATTAGAAGCAAATAGTTCACCTTTTCATAATTCATCTTTTGTCAAGTGAAGATCATGTCATGTTGAAATAGCTTTCATTTGTCAAGAGATAGTGATGGGTCCTCTGCATTCTCGACACCCGCAGTTCCCATTTAGGAGCTTTGTGCAGCAATCCAAGGCTTCTTCCTCTCCAAGTCACTGTAAGAGAATATGCCTGATCCCTAGGCTAATCAGCATGCCAGCAGCAGAAAGCAAGGACTTTCAGGGGGGATCTGAAGAGGGGACGTGGGCCAGGGTGTATTTGAAGCAGAGAAAGGTAGCTCCTACTCCAGTGGTGAGAACTCAAGTCTCAAAGTCACAAAGATGAAAATGAGGAAAAAAATCAAGGCACAAAATCTGGGGTTTTTCAGTGGCTATTGTTCATACAAAACAGCAATGCTATATGAGGGAACTAAACACCTGAGGAGAGAGGGAGAAGTGGAGAATGAGGCAGATGAGGTAGGAGGGCCAGGCCAGTGCTAACTGGGATCAGGGCACAGGAGCGTGCGTGAGGAGTGAGCCAAGGGGGCAGGTCAAGGAAAACTCACCCTCCAAACTCTTCCCAGTCATGCCGGCTTTCCGCTCTCATCTGTAACACCTGTAAAAAAGCATTACAGCTCCTGTTCTGTCCTGCCTGACCGTGTGCCCTCAGGGCTCTCGAACTGCAAGGAATCCACGTGCAGTTCGCAGCCACTGAACTGCGCAGGGTGGGCTGCCACCAGGAGCATCTTGGGCTCTGAGCACCGTCCCTAAGCGCCTCCTGCTCCTCCCAGGCACAGTGAACTGAGTTGGAAGAGCCTGAATGCTGAATGTGTTTGCTCTGAGCAATTTAACTTAGACCCTTATATGTTATTTAAAGCATGTTTTGTATTTTATCCACTGCCTGAATCTCAGATGCTGAAATATTCACATAAGTCTTCATTCTTTGGGGAGCAAGACATGGGTTTTCCCCAGTGGCACAGTGATAGCTCCTGCTCCGCCAGCCTCCCGCTGTCCACTGTCACTGCAGCTCACAGTCACCGGGTGGCCTGAGGAATAGCTGGCACTCAAGGACCCCCCTTCAGTGCCCATAACTCTGAAACTACATGACATCTTAACCTTTATGAAATTTCTTCAAGACAGCATTTAAAAACACCCAAATCTTTCCTGACCTTTACATTTTAGTAGAGTTGTTTTGTTATTTTTTAAATTGATGTTCCTATATTTTTTCTTTAGATGTGGCATTTTTAAGCTAGTTCAAGAGAAACTTCGCTTTGCCCTTCCCATCCTTGTTGAGCCCAATCATTAATCACAAAGGGAAAGCACTTCAGACTCAAATCTAACTTTATAATGTTTTTATGTTTACAACATTTTATCTCTCTCAGCCAGTGGGAAGTTCTTGTCCTTTTAATTTGTAATCTGTATCAAATCTTTCAATTGGACTCTAGATGCTGCCTTCCTTTGTAGCCTCTCATCCCCATGCTCACCTCTGTTTCACCAGCCTGTGGCTTCGTGATTGCATATCAGGTGTACAGATCATTCGGGGACTCACCCAGGGGGGTCAGTGATTGCTGCCCTGGATCATCAGGAAGTGACCCCTTTTCATATGTGGGGAATCAAGGGATCTTCAAGACAAAATCCAATGGTGCAATTTGACAGTAACACATTGCCTAGATATAGAATAAATCTGGGAGTACTTCAGCAAAGCTGACAGTGCAAAGCTAACACAAGAGAGGAATCAGTCCTGGCATCTTTACACAAAACTCTGAATATTTGCAAAGAAAAACTGGAAACTCAAAAGGAAGCATTCTAGTTTTTTCCTGTGGCTCTTGCTCTTTTTAATGTAAGTAGAAGCTGTGTATCCTGCAGCATGCAGCATTCTCCTGTAAGACCTGTTTTTTTACAAAGGGAAAACTTTCCACATTTATATCTAGTCTTTACCTAATATAATCTCATCAAATCTTTCATGATATCAGGCAATTATAACATTCAAGGCTCAGAGTCTAAATACTCTCTAGTGATGCTGTTGGATTTGTTTGCATGATATGGTTCTGCTGCAACTGGAGAACACTCACACAGCTTTGTAGGCACAAAGATGAGTTCTGCTAAGCCTGTGTAAGTCTCTGCTCTTTAGCCCAAAAAACTGAAGGTCAGTTCAAAGCTGCTTGCTGAAGGAAACTAATCCTGCAAACAGTACATTCACTGGCCATTATTTCCAAATCCAAACTCTCTTATAGTCATGAAATGGAAAGTTTATGGGGAAAACAAATGCTGCATTTATTACTGTGATGCAACATTCATAAAATATATTTCATTGGGGGGGAGTTTACACAGGGGGTAATGAGATTTTTCCTTTATACATTATTTATAACTGCTTAATCCAGGTGCTGTAGGTTATTTTTTAGCCCTCAGTTTCACAGCTACAAAACACTTCAGTATTTCTAATTTATTTCTGCTTACAATACAGATGTTCTCAATTGTGTCTCTAACTGCATTTCAACTGTTATGATGTCTTTTATTTGTTTGTGTCACTGTACACTTAGAGGTTGAATGTGCAGTACACAATAGTCAGATTCCAAGCAGCCTATAAAAAGCCTCTGGTGATTTAGTTACCAACATATTAAACTATGCCTAACAGTAATATCTTTATCATTAGTGTTTTTAATCTTCAGATGATTTTCCTGCAGTTTATATTGCTTTGTGCATGGGCTCTTATATCTTCACATAAAGGTTTCATCCTTTTAAACAGCATTTTTCAAGATGACCATTTGGAAACAACATTTGGAGGAACATTTGGGTTGCATCCTCTAACTAAATTTCCAAGCTGTTGGTAACGGACTAAAGAAAATGTGGTCTGTACTGAATACTAAAGAGCTGCAAATGTAAGAGCCTTGAAGGTTATGTGTAAATATTGACATTTTTATTTTATTTAGCATACAAAAATGAACTTGCAATGTTGCTTATCTGATCATACAGCAGTGACTGCATCTGCATCATCTGAGATGTATTCCTCACACTTCTGACTTTCATAGGTGTTCCAGAGTTTTCCCACTGAGGATGTCATTGATGTCCCTGATTAGGCAACAGAAATCTGGGGACTGAGTGTCCATATAGGAACGTGTCAACCAAGAAGCAACAAATGGAATCAGAGAAAAAAAAATCCTTTCATCTTCAAAGGCCATGTTATATGTGCAGATATGGGTCCCAATAAAAGCATTAAAGGCCTTTCCTGAGATGTGTAATGGGACTTCAGGGCATTCAGCATCCAGCAAAACAAGGTCTTTGGTTCATCCTAGAGGAAGCACAGAAAAATAACTGTAACATTACATATACCCCAGCTGTTCTTTGCACTTAGCCATATTGCCCTTTCCCCTTGAGTGTGAGCCTGTTGTCATTTCTTTTTAACTAGAGGTTTCTGTGGAAACCTCAGGGTCTGCATATTTATATGCTCTTAAAACACTGAAAAAGACTGATGTGCAGATAACAAATCTTGCCGTTCTTCAGAGCTGTTGTTTATACTAAATGCATTTATATGTTAAGTACTAAGATGGTCACTGTGCAGTTCGTAACTCCAAGGCATGAAACATGAGGGCCCCACAGCATTACCCTTAAAATTTAGTCAGAAAGCCATGAGATCTTGGCTGTTCACACTACAGATCTGGGTAACTGCTTCATGAATGGCACTACAGTCACCAAAAACCCACAGTAATAATTTGAGAACATATTACTTCTCTCCTTGGACAGCCTAACCTGAACACCAACACTATCAGGATTTTTTTCTGAAGTATCTGTTTTCCCTTACTAATACTCCTAGTCCCTGCATAAAGCCCTGGCATGCTGTTTGCATCAGCTGGCTGCCTCTTGTGCTCCTCTGGGGGTGTCTGGAAGGTTATTATTTATTTTTTATTTCCACATGTGAGAGAAGGATTTAATAAATTGCAGAATCATAAATTTCATTAAGGGAGGAGGAGAAAGAACAGTAACTTCTTTGTGCTACATGGAGTCTGTGTAATTTACATAAATATTGCCTGTCTCTTTAGCAGATAGAGTAATTAAGAAGTGACCAGCATGGCTCTTGTTTGGTCATCCTCCTTGTTGTTGTATGAACTTAATTTAATATAGTCTTACTTATTTGCCAAAAAGTTTCTGACTCTCCCAAGTGCCGTTTTTATTGGGCACAGCGGGGAGCTTTACCAAGCGGTGCAGTGCTCTGCCTACAGAGCTCCTTTGACCAAATCAGAGAATATGTCCCTGATTCACTTTTCCTGAAGAAAGCCAGGCATCAATGTGCTCAGGCCAGCAGGCATTTGGCAGCTCATGCAAAGTATGGAGAACACATGTAATTTGTCCTTTTTAATTTATTTTTCTCTGCCCTGCAACAGAGCAAGCAGCCTCATCCAGGATTAGTCAGAGCTTCTGAGAAGGTTCCCTCTGTGCTCCCAGAGTAGCCCCATAGTGGCAGTGTGTCACTGTGGAAATAAAAGATGAGACATATGCAAATGATGAAGTCTCCCTCTGGAAGGGATGAAACCAGTTCCTCACCTGCACGACATGACAGAGGGCAGTCCTGTGGTGGCTGTGGATGTGTCTGCATCCAGTTCATGGCTTCTGGCTGGGATGGTGGAGAGGCTGCACTCCAGAATGGACAGGGACATGTTCTGTGCCAGCTGGATGAGGGACAGTGGAAGAATATTAACCTTGAAGATCATCTAGTCCAGTGGGCTGAGAAAATTAATTCTTCCTGCTTCTTCATTTGGGTGAAGCAGGGAGAAAGTGGATAGGGTGGATTTCTGCAAGGACTGAGGAAAGGCTTTGAAAGGTGCAAGAAAGACTCAAGCTTTTGAAAGAATCAGCAGCTTTGGACACAAGAGTGGATCAGGACAGAATGCTTTATAGCAGAAAGGTTCCCCTTAATGGTAGGACTAAGGTCAAAGAAAGTTGATGTTATGGGAGGGAGGATCAACAATTAGGAGGAGAGTTCTGAATTCCCAGCAAGAGGATGGACATGTTAGAGGAGCCTGCTGTTACCCAAAACATCAAATGTTGCTGTGAATTTGGAAAATGAGTATAGAATTTATTGTGTTTGCATTGATCTGCTTGTTTCTGTGCTACCTAATTGTAATTTTGCAGGGGGGTCTGAGTACAGCCAAGCTGCATACTATCATATTGCAAAAGAGATAACTAGCAAAGATCCTCCACCCAATAAATATGCCAGAAAGGCCTGGAGCAGAAACTGTGCTCCTGCCTACCTATATGTAATAGAAGCTTAAAATGTCACTTGATTTACTGTGACCTCCTCTTGGGGCTTGCATTTCAAGCAATACAGTCCAGCTGGAGAAGAGAGCAAAAAGAATTATCAGAAGTCTAAAAAAAATTTGATCTGTGAGCAAAGATTGAATGATCTGGGATTGTCTAACCTAAACAAGAATCTTTAAAAAGATAATGTCGCTTTTCAACTACATGAGAAATACTGCTCCAAAGAAAAGGAGAATAATCCTTTCATATGTTCCTAGGGAAAGTAAGAACCAGTATGCTAAAATTATGGTAAGAAAGATGTCAGTTAATATAATAACTGGTATAAGTATTAATAATAATTGATATATTAATATTTATTGTGTATTAATTATTAAGAGTAGTGTGTATAAGTATTAATATAATAGTTAATATAATAATTGGTATGCCCTGAGGGATCTGGTGGCATACTGCAGTAGATCAGGAAGGCGTAGGGTCTTTATCACTGGCCATCTTTATGAATAGGCTAGACAATATCTGCAAGTAGTGACAAAGATATAACATTGTCCTTGTACACCCAGACAGCACAGACAGGTCTGCTGAAACCCAGTGAGCACCTAGTGAGGAAAGTCTAGCAAGAAACAAATGGATTTGGGTCACTTTTGCAGCTGGGACTTCAGGATGAGGTAGGAGGCAGTGCATTTTGTGCATTTTGACAATGGGAATCTCCCTCAAATTTGAAGATTTTCGTCAACTCAGAACACTTTTCCTTTGCCAAACCCATACACTACCTTCATCTTATCTAGAGAAAGCCTCAGCTAACTGGCTTTCATCCATGTCTTATCTCTGCCAGACACAAGGAAGCTGTAACATATGGCTTCAATGAAAAGGAGACATAGAGCTTGGTATCATCAGGATATTGATGACATTGGAGCCTAAGCCATTTCACAATATCCTCTAGTGATTTTGTATGGGTTTTGAATAAGAAAGGTAACAGCAGTGAACCCTTTGGAACTTTAAGCTGTGAGTTCTGGGAGAGAAAAAACATTAATCCATTCTTCTGGGATCTTCTTGACAGACATTGTCAGAACACTTCAAAGTCTTTCTTCTCTCCTGTCAGCCATTTTGCCAGAGCAGCAATGTGAAACAGCAACAGGAAGCAGACATCATGTCTGGACTGTGGTCTGACTCAGATGCAGTGGCAAAGCACAGGAAGAATTAGCAATATTAAGTTAAAATAATGTATTACACTATGTATGTGTATTGTATGTGGGTCTGTAAGAAGTCATGTAAACTATACCATGACAGAAATTTCCCATCTTTCCTGTAAAGTTGCTAATGTCACCAGTCCAAACCTATAATCTGACTATTAACTGGAAGAATCAACTTATGTTGTGTTTAGAATTTTAGTCCCAAGAGCTGTACAGTGAGAACATTCAGCACAGCTGATCATCTGCAGAAGTCTCTCAGTGAGATCTGCCCTAACATATCATAGGATGAACCGGTAATTGCTTAGTTGTTTTGATCAACCAGTAAAAATAACAGGTGAAGTGATGTGACTCTTGGGTGATAAAGGGAAGGTAGAACCCATTGATAGTGTCCAAATGGGGTAAGAAGATATAACATCTCACTTCACTATTAGCAATTACTCTGTAGGCAGATGTGTCTTTCCCTCCAGGCTTACATCCATCTGGAGTTCCAGCCTGCACTGTGCCAAACAAGATTTAGCTTAAATTCCCAGCCATTTTGTTTGGAGTGTGTTGTTGGTATACATCTTTGGTTGGAATACAGATTTGCTAATAGCAATTTATATGATATCCACTCTTGAAAGGTCTTTGATTCTTTTTTTTTTAAATCCACATTATTGTATTGTTCATGTGTCACATTTTCTCTTTTCCATCATCAGTGATGACAAAACTGCACTGAAATGACTCTATATGCCTGTCACATTCCTCAGCTGTAATAACAGAAATACCCCAGAATCTGGCAAGCTTATCTTCCTCAGCCACTCCAACATAACCACAGGGAGGGTGTCCTGGAGGCCCCAGATGCACCACTGGATGACTTTTCAAAATAAAGCCATATTAGTAAGGCCATCTGATCTTTCTCCCTTCTCTGCTGTGATATTTGGTGGACAAGACATAAAGCATTCCAGTGAAATGTTCAGACCTGAAAAGTGGTGCATTTTGCACCAAAAACATAGGGACTGACAGGTGTCTAAGCAGAGAAGGAGACAGATGAGTAAGGTGCTGGAGCTGACCCACTGCTACCATCCCACCAATGTTACAGAGAGAAAGAGGGTTCTAAGAACAGGAATTCATGTGTGGTAGATGTGAAGCAAAGAAGTAAAACCCATAACAGATGCCAGCTATGCTGGAGTGATGCTGTGCAGTAGATTGCAATGAAAACATACAGCTTGTGATAAGCTGACAGGAGCTGGACTGAGCATAAATAGCTTAGAAACATCAGCGGGTAAAGGCAAAGTTTTTGCTTTTGTGTTTTAAAAAGACATTTTGCTATGCTTTGCTTTTCAGAATATAACACATTGTGTTAATGCCAGCAACTATATTTATAAAACCTTACACTTCCCATGTGTCAATTTTTTTTCCTTATATATGCATGTTCTCACTTTTTTGAGCTATGGACCTGTTATAATTATCGTTAGAACTCTGTGACCAAGGAGATTAGACTTTCTCAGCATGACTAACTGTTTCCTCAAGACGTCCTGGCTGCAGTGGTGTGACTGTGCTGACATTTGCACAGATGGGCAGATGGTGCCTGGGACATATCTGGTTGCAGTGCAGACCTGAAGATCCTAGTTGAGGAAGCCGAGCCACTGTGTTTTGGCCTGATTTATAAGAAAACTGCTTCTCAGCAAATGTAGCCTGTGTAATCCTTTCTGCTGGATGTAATAGAAAAAATGGTGAGCCATAGCACAACTAGCCCACAGCTAAAACATGTTTTGGCCAAAGGTCATAATGATTTATATCAGATATCTGTGTGTGTTTATTCCATACCTACTAAAACCTCTTAAACTCCTTGGGTAATACTGAAGAGGGCAAACATCCAGAAGTCTGATTGACAATGGGAGGTTATAAGATATATCACAATTGATGAATTGTGCTTGAAAACCATGCAGGATGGTGAGAACAAAAGCTGAAATGGTGTGACTGGGAAATGGTCTTCTAGAGATGGAATCTGAATTTTGGTTTCTCATTATGTGGGATAGTTCCCTCACCCTCAAGAGAAAGGTTTTTTATTGAGAAAGCCAGTGGATATTGTTGAATTCAATGAGGAGCACAATCCTTCAGTTAGGAGGGGGAGAATAAGCATGGCATGCTTTGGAGTACTCAAGACTACAGACTGATTCTGTGAAATCCAGTTGTTTCCTAATTCCAATTCTGAGAATGAATCACATAGTTTTCTACAGATAATTGGCTAATACCCACTAACTGCTGAGAAGAACTTTCTGTCCTACTTTGCGATTGACAGCAAAGTAATTTGAGTGGTTTGAGCCAGGGTAGTTGTCATGGTCTGGCCTGCTGCATCTGGGTGCCAGGAGTCTTGCCATATTCTTTGCAGCTCTGCTACTAATGTCCTGCCATGGATTTTGTGTTTAACTTCCATTGTTTCACTTGAACCTATCTGGAAAAAAAATCATCCTTATAACACCATTTTAGAAGTGGTTTTTCATGGATACAGCTAATGGAATCTATACAGTAAAATGGTACTACAGAAGTCCTCTGACAAGCCTTACAAACTAGAAAATTGCTGATTTGGCTGATAAGTGGTTAAGGTGGCAAATTTTATCACATGTTTGAAACTGGTTTATGCATATACCACTTTTGGTTTGAGGTTTTTTTTTTTCAGTCCAGAGCATTACAGAAGCCTAAATATAGCTCTTTGGTTTAAGTACCAAAATCATAATGAGTGTTTACATTCTTGCTCTGCTCTGCACTCAGGTAGTCCTGGAAGAGCTCCATGAACTTCAAGTGTCAAGGCAATACTGCAATTACATAGAATTAGAATTCATTTTCTTTAGCAAAAAGATTAGGTAATGTAGCAAAACCAATGGACCAAGGCCAGCTGTGGCATAAACAGCCCCAATTTTACTTCTTGAGCCAAATTCTTAAATGGTGCCAATGAACCTACTGTGTTCTAACAACCCCTTTTTTTATCTCCTTTGTGTCAATAGCTTAGATGAAAGGATTGCAGTGACAAGAATAAAAAGGACTAAATGGATTGGAGTGATAGCAATAAAAGGAACTAAATATCTTATACAGTATATATAAATATATATATAAATATCTTATACGTGGCACAACTATTTTACTTTGTCTTTCCTTGCTAACTGTTTTTCCTGCTTCATGCTCATTTCTGCACCTATGAGGTGGGAGCTAAACATGGCCAAAGACTGACTATAATTATTTCAAGATCCATAGATAAAAGGGCATTTGAATCAATTACCACTTTACCTATAGATTTCAGAAGTTTAGATCTCCAGCTAAGGCAGATGTGAACTTCTTGGAAACATCAAGGTAGCTGAAGCATGTGGATTCAATGAATTGGGTGTAGCAGCTGAGAGCAGAGGACTGAGATAAATAGGCATGTGCTGATTCTTGTGATTAGACCAGAAAAGCTGTCTCAGTGTTGTCCTATGCTGTAGAGACATAGCTTGTAATCAAGGATTGAGTGTCTAAGGCTTCAAACACACACTTCTGTAATGAAACACCTAACAAGTGGGATTGCTGTGCCTGCAACCAGGCTTTCTTGTTCTGTGACTTTCTGGGATCAGCAAGTATCTGTATGATGCCTGGGGAGCAAATTCCCAGCTGCTGCAGCTCCAGCGTTGCAGTCTGGTGTTTTTCAGGACTGTGGAGGAGTCCCAGCTCATTCCCATTCTGGAGTCAGTGTCCAGGAACTGCCCTGAGCCTCACTTCACAGATCACTGCACTGGTGTGTCCCACATGGAGGGCATCTGGAAGGAGGGGAGAAACTCAATTTAGTAGATGCTGGAGCACAACAGTTTATTTTGAATGTATTTGTTTGCGAAACAACCATGTTTTAACTGCAGTGGAGTATCTTCAGCGTCAGTAATATTTTGTTATTGTTATTAAAGACCAAGGTGGACAGCAGTTATAGGAGCATGGTGGTGCTCCTAGCTAAGATTCGCTGTTCATTACCATTCACACACTGTGATTTTAGAAGGGCTGGGTTTGTGTTTTCATCCTAATTTTTTCTAATTCTTATAGTTCTCAAACACACCCATTTTAATTTCCAAGAAGTTAAACTGCAGAAAGGTCATGTTATCGGGTTTCTGCATAGGCTGCCTCCATCCCACTAGTGTGCAATCAAAGAAAATATAATTACAGCTCTGCAAATTTGAGGCCAAATCCTGCATTCTAGTCTGTTCATCCACTGCGCACATAAATGGGTGAGTCCTCAGGTTTTACTTTGCTAACAAGTGACATCCAGTATTAACAGAGAGAAAATCTATGATAGAATTTAGAGCAGCTGGTTTATTAAATCCAGTAGACCAACTGTAACCTTGGTATCAGGCAGGAGTGATTCTTCTGAAATGACTAGAGCAGTACCAGTCTTACATTTCATGACTGAGATCAGAACGATTCAGTCTACTGAAAAATAAAGCAGTTCTGCCAGTAATGAGGAATCACTTACCCAAATCTAAAACCTCTCTATGCCAAAGCTGAATTTGTACACTATTAATATGTTACATGGACTCCATGGGGTGCTCCTCTAAATAAGCTCCACAGTGTTTATATATAAGCCTCTTTTTATTTCTTCATGCAGCTTGTCCTCTAAGGATGGTAGATGTTTCTGCACTAGCATTTTGATGCAATCCTATTAGAACAATTTTGATTTCTAGGAAGACTTTTGGTCTTTTTTGTCTTCCAAAATTATTATAAATGTTCAAAAATTCAGGATCATGCTCTCTGTAAGCATATGCCTTTAAATCCAAATATTTGAGGTCGAATTTCTGGAAGGGAGGGATCAAGTTTACAGCAGAGTTTCCCAAACTCAGGTATGAAGGTGCTAGGAGGGAGAGGTGAAAAACCAAATGATTAATTCTGCTTCCAACATGAGTACAGTTTTGTACATAGGAGGGGAAGGGATGAATAGAAGAGTTCACTGAGGAGAGAGGCAAAGGGCAGAGTCCTTTGCAAAGTGCTGGTTTACAGAACTTTAAAAGGTAAATGCACTTCCTTGTAGGCTACAGGTTAAGGTGTATTGTTTGGCACGAGCTGGCTACAGGCTGTGCCTGACTTCATGATGTTCACAGCATTCTCCTTGAAGCTCTCAGTTTAGTGGGGAGAGACAAGGGAATGAGGACATCTCCATTCTGGTGCTACCTCAGAAATCCCTATGCCCTATGTGAAAATACTGGGCATTTCTTACTTACTAAATGACTTAATATAAGGGCAGTCGACGTTCTGATGTTAAATACCAAGAGACCAATACCTGAAAGGTCTAACACTGAAGCATCAGACTACACAATTTCCTATTTACTATAGATGGTATGTTTAGTAACTAATCATCCAACCTAATAATCTAAAATAGTATTTGACAAAAAGGTCAAGTGTTTAATATTAAGGCTAGGAGAGTCATAAAAATCTATAAGGGGAATGCTCCATGAACAGCCAGCAGCTGCAGCTCCCGGCTCTGTCACTGTATCTCTCAGTTCCTCCTTTCATCCTATAAAAATGTCACAGTCTCTTAAGCTCAAACGGTTCCATACGTTTCCTGCTTCTGGAGGATGTAACTCCACAGAAAGCTCAGCTCCCAGTTGCCAGACCAAACAACTCTGTCACTGGAAGCTTCCTCTCTAACTCTTCTAGAGCCTTTCAAAAAGTGTCAGAGTTTATGGAGTAAACAAAAGTTCCCTGGTTGTTGTGAAAGTCTGTATTTTATGGAAGTCTCATTAGAACACAAGGGAAGATACTTTTAAAATTAAATAATTACTTTATAAAACTTAGCAGACTGTATGTTCCAGGTTTGTTAGCCAAATGGACCCCAGCCAGAGGGGTGAGAGGGAGTGAACAAAACTGAAAGCTGGTGTAAATGGGCCCAACTTTCACATTCTTTTTGAATCTGACTAACACATGCAGGGGCTGGAAGTAGCCACTGTGTGCTGCAGATCTGTAGAGGAACCTGGGCAGTCTCAGCCAGGTTTCAGAACCTCATTTTCTCTGTAAATCATAAAAACAAAACACAGAAACGGCAACTGAGACTAAATGCTATACTCAGATCCAGACTGCAGGACCCATGTATCTGATTTTATTGTTAGTTCTCTCCTCCCTCAGCGCCTGACTCCCATCATGAATGTTGGAAGTTTATTTTTTTTTATCATCTTCTAATTTGCCTGCAGGGACCTCAGTTATTTTACTTCTGCCCATGGGATCCCACTTCAGTTGTAGCTGCTGGAATTAACGTGGCTCCTTGCTGCATCTTCTGGCTGAGGAAATGGCAAGAAATGCTGTCATGGCCAGTGGAACACAAGGGTGATTCCTGCTCATTTCTGTGGCATTTTTTGTAAACCTACATGGTTTAATAGCAGGTGGGGTTTTTTTCCTTTTTCTCTTCTTTTTTTTTCTTTTTTTTTAAACTTTTATAAACTACAGGAAGGGGGGTATTTGTAAGAAAAAAATGGGACACACCTTTTATTTCTCCTGAAAGCATTATCATGGGAAGCCTTCTTACAACAACAGAGTGAGAACAAGTTAAATATTTAGTTTCAAAGGGATTATCCCTACCCAGTAGGGAACAGCTGGCATAAAGAGTTGATCCACCTCCCGTTGCAAACAAGAGCCAAACTCCTGTTGATTTCATTGGTACAGAACCAAGCTCTTATTAAGTCCATGGACAGCTTTGCACAGCTTCTGTCCTTGTCTGCCTCCCTTACATATAGGCCTGACCCTCTGGCCCTGGGGAACCCAAGCTAAATGCAGCTGTAGTGAAACTGAAATAATTTTAAGATGTAAATGAGTAAAATGGTATAACAGCTTTTTCCAAATACGTTCAGTTGGGGAGTACATCTCAAGTGGCCCCACTAACCCTGGTCTAGCCCATCTGTCTGGATAGTCAAGATGTATCCAGGATCTTGACTCACTAAAATGAGCCAGTTCCTTTGGCTTTTTTCTGGGTTAACATGGTTCCTCTCTAGGTTGTTTTCAGCCACTTAAAAAGGAGCATTTCAAGTTTTGTGTACACTTATATTGCAGTATATTTAGTAAAAGAGCACCAGTTACTGAAATGTGTTGAAAGACACCACTCCCAGCTCTAACAGTGGCCACAGACTTCTTAATCCCTTTCCAGAGCATTGACATTAAGCCATATATGTATGTAGCACTGTTTAGAGAACACACATTAATTACAAAAGGAACTGGACATCTCTGACATTGATAGGCTTCTGTCACCCACACCTAGTCCTTTCATGGTTTTATTGTTTGAATTTGTTTCTGCTGAGTGGCAGAGCAGGCTTAAACTAATTATGCCTAGGAATTGGGGAAAAAGTAATAATATGTTTTTGGGTTATTAAGAACCTTATTGGATGTGACACTGACAAAACTGGGCTCATACTGTCATGTGTCATCTAAAAGTTAGTACTATGAACAAGATGTTTTCATATCCTTTCTAATACTTTGAGCTAGATCAAAATTTATCCTAGCTATCTTCATTTTACTGAGTTAATAATGAATGATCAGTGAAACATTTTGGAATAGGAAAAGCTAGATGATTCATATAATCTCTGCTGCAAAAGGTTTTCAAAGTTTCAAACATACAAAGAGAACTGAAAGTAGCTGTATTTTTGCACAATATATAAAAGCCAAAAAATTATGTAGAAGTGCTACGATGTTTTAATTGAATAACACAGTATATGAGTTCATCATACAGGTTTGAATTTTGATCATCAGACTGAGTTTCATTGTTCAACATTTGCATGACTTCTCAAACAATTATATGTCTTTGTGGACCTTTCTTTGGCTTCATGACCATCATGTCTCTCAGTGATGAAAGTCATCATTTGATGACAGTGATGTGACTGTTCAAGTGTTGTGCAAACCACCATTTTTAACTGCTGAGGAAGGTGCTGTGTAAAAAGCTGGGTTTCTTCTTCTTTAATAAAAATGATAGAAGATCCAAGATGTGAAAAAGAGTCCAAAGTCTTGCTCAACTGCTTATGGATAATGAGGTATCCAGAAACTTTGCCGTAGCATTCCCGTTATCCACATACCTCTGATAAGTCTGCACTAAGACTAAAGGGCCAAGTTTTCTGCTGGAATAAAAATCACAATTTTTTTGGTGTCTGTTGAGCTTCCGCTACCTGTTGCAGCCAAGAAGGTCACTAGTACAGAGTTCCTGTACAGAGGCATGTCTTTACCCTTCCAAATTGTACAGTCAATATTTGGAGACTTCTTTTATCTTTGTGCCAGTGCACATAGAGAAGTATAATATGATGCCTGCATGATTTCATCACAAAACTTCAATTTTTTGAGCCTCTGGGTGGGGAATTAAGTGTCCCATTCAGGTAGTCTTTAATAATAATTGTCATTCCTATTGCATCATTTTCACAAGTGTGTAAGGATCCTCTCTGTGAAAGAGTGGACCTGTTGGACCACTGTTCTGGACCAGAATTGTAGTCCCATGCTTTTTTGTTGCTAGAACCTCTTCTTTTGAACTTTATAGCTAGCTAAAAATTTGAAATATTATAGGTTATACTAGTTAGGAGAGAGTCACAAACTGCTTTTATGTAACTCTAAGTATTTACAAAAAAAGGATAAAGATTTGTTTTTTTGATCACAGGACAAGTCAAACAGCTAAAAATATAAAATAATTTTATCCAATTGCCTGTGTGATCGATCTCTTTCGGACAGAGCCCATTCCTCATGCTCAGCCTTGGCCTCTCGCAGGGTGCCCTGCCTGCATGTCATGCCACCTTCTCTTCGTTTCTGCCGTGGTTTTTCTTCCCACCTAGTCTGGGTTCTCTCAGAGCAGTATTTAGGAGATACACTCCTCTCATAGTGCATGTCCCTGGTCAGACTGGCTGTGCCTTTGCTGTGTGCACTGGCACGTGGCTGCACTTTGCTTTGAAGACTGTGTGTCTTCACGGAAGAGTTGAGTTGCTGCTCCCAGCTGGCTTGGCTAAAGGGCAGTGACTACAACCAACGTTTCACCCATACAGTTCTATGTCTGGTTTATATAAAAATTATTGCCATAACTCCCTGCCATCATAAAAAAGCAAGGCTGAAAAGAAGAGGAATAAACATAGAGAGGTTTAGAATTGTATACTAGGAATAATTAAGTTTTTAGTAAGAGGCTTTTGTCATTTCTCTATTTTCACTCACCGTGAGGACAGCATGTTCTCATCTCTGTGGAGTCACATAAATTACTTGATTAAAGTGCATGTTGCAGAGCTGAATCTGGGCATTTGGAACTTCCTTGTTGTTTTCTCAAGGTATTTGTATAATAGATGAGGGGGAAAAAAACCCTCCTGTACTTAGTTCATCTTGTGATGTTGTAGATATATTTTCCACATTTGCAAATAGAGTAAAGAACTAGAGTTCTTCAGCTATTTGAAGGCTTTGAAAGAAGAAAGGCAGTTTAGATTACTAGCAGCCTACAATGTGCGTGGCACAAAAATGTCAGTTTTAATGGCAAAGTTCAGGATAAAACTGTGTCAGCTAATTTAATCATTTACCATGAAATACCAGTTATCTTAATCTTACATGCAGTCCTTAAGTCTGCTGCATATTTTCGTGTAATTGAATCCTGACCCTAGAAGGGAGGAAGCAGGGAACTCGCTTTTTAGTGAATAGTTAGGCTCTAAATGTTCCTGTTTATAAATTGTGTTTGCCTTGTCAGATATTTTAATAGTGAGCACCTAATATTTCTGATGAGTCTATTTTTTCTCTGTTTCATATTTGTTTTCCATGCCACAGAAATCATATTAGTATTCCGTTTCTATGGAACTTAACCGAGTCCTCTGGAAAAAGTGCAAATATCATTCCCAACTTATAAATTAGTATCTAACCCAGATGACACATTTTATTCATGTGGTTTGCTTTCCATCTAGATACCTGATGCATTACTTCATCAGCAAATTCAACAAGGCCAAGATGTCTTCATTTCCCTTCAGAGCTGTAAGAGCAGCGTGATGGGGGGTTCGGTCTGCTGTGGGCAGCCGGCGAGAACCCACCAACAGCTGTGATGGGCAGAGTGGGCACAGGAGACAGGAGGCAGCTGAAGCCAAAGAGGACCCATGCCTGGAGCTGAGTCTGTATGACTGGAGCAGAGAGAGGCCAGGACCCAAGGAAATCCCAGCAGCAAGGGAAAAAAACAGATTGACTCTCAGTGACTCATTTAGCTCCTGGATTGGACAGATCTCTCCCCTGCTGGCAGTTTGGCTGAGCATCAATGGACAGATACCAGGATGAATAGCTTAAAATAATTAGGGGTTGGGAATTTGCAGAACTGCTAGCCATCCAATTCTTTACTGTGCAATGCGAGGCACAAAAAAGAAATTACATTTAGGTTATTAAATATTAAGTCAGTGGATTTACCTCCATTTGGTGCAGAACAGGAAACTGGCTAAAATTCAACATTTATATCATTGTGTTGATAGTCTGTTTATCACTGAGCAAGTAAGTGCCTTTTGGCAGGTCAAGCTCTTTGACACATGGGGCAAATGTCTGCTTAATTTCTCCGAAACAGAAGAATTAATATCATAATAATTAACACAGATGAGAACAGAATTAAAATCAAGTGCAGTCAGGAGTTCAGTTTAATGCCAGGTGTCTCACATTCTAGATGCCCTGGGGCCAGATTTTTACCTGTTGAAAGTAGTGAGGATTTTGCTATTGGCACTTATGGGAGCTGAACTGGGCCTTGGATGCAAAGAAACAGGATTCCCTGTAATTTCTATTTAATGCACAAACTCAGAAGCAACAGGCTCGTTTTATATCAGTAAAGGTCAGTTAAAATTATAGAGACATCCTTTGGAGCAAATCCTCTGCCTTGTATTTGCATATTTATGAATTTGAGATTACAACAGGCTATTTCATTTATTAGAGCAGCACCGCTATAGTTAATAGTCTGTCAGTATTTCCATTATAATCCCCGTTTTTCAGTGTTTAATTTCTCAGCCATTTAAAATCACATCAGGAAACAAGTTGGTCTTACATTACTGGCCAGGTGCAATTTTTTTGTTTTGGCTTATTTTCCATAACGAAATACTGTTCATCATATATGCAGATGAGGCACAGCATTTCTGTTGGAGGGAAAAAACAAAGAGTGTATATTCATTGTGCCTTTGTTTTTCTTTAGGAAAGAAGGGAAAAGAGGGATTTGACCAATCATGTCAACTGGGGCTTCGTGTTTGAAGAACAGTTTTTTAAAACTACCCTCAGAGGTTCCTAGTGTGGAATCAGGTTGCTGTTTGCTTGCCAGTGGTGACCAAGGTAAGCAGGTGAGGATGGTTCCCCTGTCCCTCTGATGTTTTTTGTCTGTCAGAGCCATGGGTGAAGCACACCAAACAAGAAAGCAGTGAACAAAAAAGAAGAGCCTTTAGAAGTAACAGGAGCCCAAGTAACAGATTCAAAAAACCAGCCTCTTTTTACGTATCTTTCAGATGCAGGGAAGGGCAGTACAGTACTGACTCTATTGCTGATGCTTGGGGTAGAGAAAAGGGGTGGCTGAGGCTTTGGGGGCAGTTGTGAAGCTGCCTTGCACTGCTGTCCATGAACTGAGCAATATCATTTATTTCAGCAGTCTCACATCATACTCCTTCCATACAGCCCCACTGTGATTTTCACTAAAAATAGCTGCCTGGCAAGGGCAATGTTTAGACTAAAATGCCAACTTTTAACTTACCAGAGCAGCAAAAAGTTACTCTTCAGTGTAACTGAAAGAAGCTGGTCTTGCATTATAACCTCTTGCCCTGTGTAAAGAGAAACAGTCCAAACAGAAACTCCTGGGGAGTGGTTTGTTTTCAAGGCCTTGAAAAATCATTTGCTACCACAGTAACTGAGAAGTTAAAAAACAAATTCATGAAGAGAAAAAAAAATGAAGCTATGTGCAAAATGTTTGTTGCTCTTTACTGTTGCCTCACACACACATAGCTGGAGGTGGGAACACAGTCCAGCTTTTCCATCATAAAGATCTTTGTGCACAACCGAGGACTCCAGGTAAACTCTCAGTGGCAGGCCAGAAACTCCACTGAAACATCATATACAATCCATTTGGTGCACAGCAGCTAATAAAACTATGCCCTAGACAAGACCCAGGGCTCAGCCTCTGTGCCTTCTGTGAATTTTTACTGAATTAAGATGAACAGCAAATTCAGAAGTTACATTACACAAAAATTTTATAAATACGTGAGACAAGGTTGCAACAAAAAGTCCATGATCTTAAAGCCCCCAAATCCAACTGGTGAGACAGGCTTTGCATCTGGCATATCGTCAGCATCAGGAGAACCAAGAGCCCAGGTCAAGACACTCAACTCAAGCTTGTGGAAAATCTGTTCCAAATCCAAGTGGTGAAGACACTTGCTTAAAACACAGGTATTTGGGATACTTTTGTAGCTAATTGGTAACTTCAAGTGCATTTTCCAGATTCCTTCCAGAGTTGCCATTGTAAAGAACAATCTTCATTCCCTGGGCACATCACAGTGCTTTTTCAGCCAAAAATTATCTCTGGTCATGATAACTGATTATAACTCAGAACCAGGCAGACTACAGAAATTCTGTGTTGAATACAAAAGTACGTTAACAGTTCATGAGACAGGTGTAACCCAAAGTAACAGTAGTGAAAGAAGGGTCTACCAAACATGTTTCAAATGTCATATATTTTAAAATTAAGTATGAAGTATTCTGTACTGTCTGCAGGAAGCTCAGTCTAGGCTCAGTAAGCTGTCTGTACAGCATTGCTCACTACATATACTTGTTATATTTTGTCTTTAATTTGCAGGGACATAAAATCTTGCACAACTGATTGGAGTGCATCTTTGAATATTAAAAATACTAATTATTATGTAATTAGTCAACAGGATGTGTGTAATTGTGTAATACCAGCAGTCCTGGGTGTGGTTAAGTATATAGGTAGAATGCCAACACTCATCTAGATGTAGTATTATAAAATTAGACAACAGTGTACACCCTGGGTGGATACTGTAATTATATTTTACATTTAAACAATGGCTACATTAGCAAAATAGAACTTATTATTTTTAAAAATACCTTCCCACAGGCATGGATCATAGTAGAGGATGGTAATAATATTGCTCCAATAGACTATTTTCCAACTCCCAAGGGACCCAGGCTTCTTCATAAACATACAGATAGGAGACAGACACCAGGCATAAAGAGCCCTTCCTTCACTCATGGCATGAAACCACCCCCAAATGAGTATTGTGACCATTGCTGAATCATGAATAATTGAAAGCAGAAAAAGAACAAGAAGAACTTTCTATCTCATGAAGAATCACATGAGATTAACAAGAAGTGTGACTAGAACTGTTATATTTTTATGACGACAGACATCAGGACATCCCATGAACCATGGTGGGAACAGAACCACACAGGGAATCAGATTATTCTTTGAACTTACCTAGGTAAGATCTGGGTTACAGCCATCAAACATCTTGAGCAATTTAGTTAATTCTGATCTCTGGCAATATAGTTCAAAAGTCTTCTGCGCTCTTGGCCCAAACTTCCCTGCCTGGCCATCACTTGCTCTTCCTGTGGGACGTCTGCAGGGACTGACAGGCTGCTCTTCACAGTGGGCGGCACCGCGGAGATGGCAAGATCTGCAGTGCAAACAGGAAACATGGATGTTCTTGTACATGGCTCGTTAGTATTTTCTCTCTTTTTATATGGATCAAAAGTGAGAAATCAAGGAGAAGAATGGAAAAGTGAAAATTCCAACACAACACCCCCCAAAACAAACAAACAAAACAAACAACTAAACAAACAAACATGCCCACCCAAAACCCCCTAAGATGTGATTCATAATAAATGTAAAATGTCAGAGCCTAAAGCTGGGGTTTTTTTCATGTGCCTAGATGCAAAAGGGTGAGGTGCCCTCTGAGGATGATTTTATCTTTTACTTTTGAGTCTGAAGATCTTGGATGTGGTTTGGCAAGTTCATAAGAATATTTGTGATAAAGTTGAGCTGCCACTTGGAAATGTTACATAGAGAGATATAAGAAAGTTTAAGGAGAAAACTGCAGATGCTGGAAGAAGAATCAGCAGTGCACATGAATGAGGTTAAAAATTGCAGACAATTAGCTACTAGATGACTCCTACTAAATAAATCATCAAAGACTTGACTTCTGCTTCCAGGTTTCTACAACAATATTAGCTCATTGGAACAGTCAAAAACATGTAAATTTGGCCAAAGTTTTAGAAATATGCTATTCTTGTTTGAATTAACAAATCAACCAACTAGGCCAATGTGCACTCTCTTGCCAAGACTATAAAGCTTCTAGGGAAGATACTGTATTTATTGCTCAAGATCAAGGGCCCCATGATATGGAAAATAAGCCTGTTTGTGTTAAATGAAAGCTACATGGCAAAGAAAAACAACTTGAGCTTGTCATGGACTCTCACATCTCATTTTGGCATTCAGTAAAGCTCTTTGGATGTCCAATTTAATAGAGAAGCAAAATTTCTTTTTCCTATATGCCTCCACAGATCAGGTTTAGCTCTGAACTCATTTAGAGCTTAATCCAAGACCCAAAGTAAAAGAAAAATATTCCAATTGCTTGCAGCAGGCATCCGGTCAGTCTTTTGCCATGGTTTTACTTAAATGTAGATTCAGTGCTAAGTTTCTCCCAAGGAAAAGTGGGATAAATGGTAGGAGAAAATAGTCTATATACTCAGCTTTCCACCCTCCCATTGCTTGCTGCTGATTGCACCAATCCTTTGGCTGGTCAAAAACTTCTTAATTTGTCTGGCCTTTCTGCAGGGTTGGCTGGTATAAAAAATGCTCACCTTGACCTTCTTTATTGCTACATCTAGGCAGCTCACCACAGTTGTACTCTTTTTTACTGCTTGAGATTTACTTGTGTCCCTGGTGTGTTGTGATAAGCCTCTGAATGTCACTGCTGTGAAGGTTTTGTTCTTCTCAAAGACTCTCCTGAGGTTCAGTGAAGGCAAGTAGGGTTTACTTTGGTTGAAAAATAGATTGTATGTGTCACTATGTTAAAGGGAAATATGCAAAGTGTTGGTTGAATTTGACAGGAAATTGGAATGTTTGACTTGTCACAAGGCCAGTTTTTATTATGTGGACTTCTGATATTGCTCATAGTGGGTGGACCTCACGCCATGGTGATGGCCAGGTCAAGGCCTAGTTATCACATGTGTGCAATTTAAACTGGCTTCAGAATGAGTCTAAAGTGGTGTGTAAGGCTCACCTAGTAGTATAAAATAAGGAATATGATCTGGAAAACACTAGAGAGAAATGCTGAAGTTTTGCACATCAAAAAGGCTAATTAGAAACGCTTTTATAACAAATAAGCCAAGCATATTGACATTAATTACATGAAATACACAAGGTTTGGAGTAATCTGCTGAAGAGCACAGATGTGCAAATCCTATGCAAATGAGTGTGTACAACTATTCTTCAGGTAACACATTTGTTTATAAAAATAAACTGTGTGTTCCGGTTTCTTTTTAATGGGTAGAACATCATGAAAGGTTTCTGTCTCTATCTTACTCAGAGTAGTGAGATAGTTATATCTGTAGTTGTGTCTGTTCTTCACAGCCTAACGGGCATTCGTGGAGCTTGGAGCAGATTATTCCTGTACCTGAGTTAGTCGTAGTAGTTCTGTTTGCTTTAGCAGTAGTAGCTCTATCAACCTAGATCACTGCAAATAGGAGCAGAATCTGTTCTCCTCTGATGGTAAAATGATCATTGTAGATTATCACCTGGCTGAGCTGTGTTGGACTAGTAAGCTTCCCAAAGCCTGCTCTACAATCTCCAAACCATCTCACAAATGACAGGGCTTAGCAGTTTTACTCTTAGAAACACCCGTCTATAGGGGCAAATGTTAGTAGTGAACTGTTGCTCTCTCCCATCTCCAGTAGCTAATGTTGATGTTGCCACTGCTGGTTCAACTTCTTGAATTCTCCCAGTTTTCCTGACCATTGTCTCAACATTTCACAGGTGTGTCCAGAGCTACTGTGTCTGCACAAATTCTGGAAAGCTCATGGTATAGTGTCTGCTTTCACCTTTTGGATTCAAGTCCATTAAAGGATTTGAGAAAAACTATTCAGTGCTGTTCAATGAAGAACAAAGAACATCCATTTAGATGAGTTGTAGGTATAATTTCAGTCCTCATAGGAAAATATAGGAAACATAGGAAAATATATTTGTACTCTGTCATTCTTACAGCAATCTATATATTCTCAAGAATTTAAACAACTGGCCTCCATTCTAGCTTGAAGATTTTGGTAACCCACCACATGCTGCCCACAGGTCTGAACAAGATTGCCTCATCAATGGGTTACTGGGAGGGGTCATAACACTGGCCAGACTTCAGCCTTTAACCTGTTCTTACACTTGCGCTTCTGAACATCCACTACTGGTAATGATCAGACAAAAAGTAGTGGAATACATGGATTTTTGTTTAACCTAGTGTGCTTGGTTTTAGATTTTTATGTTTCCATCATTTTTAGTAAGTAAAAAAGGGAGACAGCTTCTGTCCTAACTGCACTGTCATATGGTAAAGCAGCAATTTTTACTAACCATGGTCACCTAAGGGCACCCTTCTGCAAAGAGACCACTCTGCCACACAGATCCATGTTGGCTGATGTGATAGAAGTAGCACTTCTGAAGAAACCGACTTGGAGTTGCAGAGCTTTTAGGGGCAACTAAGTGTAGAAAAGAATTGCAAGAGTGGGAGCAACAGGAGACTATCACTTGGTTGGGAAGTCGGAGTGAAAGCTTTTATATATAATTTCAGCTGTTTGAGAGGCAGATGGTTCTGTTAGTCAGTATTCCTTATGTATAGATCAGACTTCTAAAGACCTTCTTGTGTCTGATTTGGATAAAAGTATATAAAAAACTAAACCCCTCAGCTTTTACCTTCAGTGTTCAGTCAGGAAATTAGAAGGAAAGGGAGCTGATACTTCTGTGAAATTAAATTGGACTCAAAGATAATTTAGGATCATAATAAAGGCGGAAGTTCAGAATCTTTCTGAACTGTTGTGATACCTGTACAAAGTGCATTGACCATTTTTATGTTCTTGCTTGAAAGCTAAAATTTGGTTTCAAATAAGAATCAATTCCTACCAGTTCATAAAATACACGTCCTTTATTGAATTCTGACTGAAGCAGTGTTGCTCAGAGATGGGGGGCCATATCCTGGCCTTGTGACATGGACAGTTTCCAGACCACAGGCAATTCTGACCTTAGGGGAAGGTGAGGGAGGTGGACAAAAAGAAACAAAGTCACAAATGAAAACTTTGTATTCCTTTCTAGCACTTCTAGTCTTCTGATGAGGGACCTGGCAGATTTTTCAGCCAACTCAAGTAAATCAGCAGAGGGATGGTCAGCTTTGCAAGGAGAAACCAAGGCACCAGGTAAGACCACAGCCAAGTGAAAGCAGAGATGCAAGGGCAGGGGGAGGGAGGAAGGCAGGCAGGCTGATGGAGATGGTCTGACTGGCAGCAGGACATGCAGGGAGAGGAGACACTGCTAATGGATGAAGAGGCTGGTTAGGGTGTATCTGGAGGCCACAAAATGGGTGCTGAGGGGTGGGGTGCTGGAATCTCCCGCCTGGAGAATATGGCAGAGAAAGAGAGCAGTGAAGCTGCTGGGTTGGCATTGTGAGGGGGCACAGGGAAGAGCAGGGCCCCTTCTGCATGCACACCCCACCCCACGTGAGGTGACCTGGCCCTAGCTCCAGGAATGAGGGCAATTCATTGCCTCTGGGTTCATGACATTATTTAAAAAAAAAGAAAAAAGAAAAAAGAAAAAAGAAGAAGCAGCCTGAATCTCTTACTGTTTGGCTGGGGAAACAAGAGCTTAACAGCGAAGAAAGAGTCCTTCTACTTCCCCACTAAAACCTACCTAGGCTTCAGTCAGTGGTTTCACCTGGGGCTTTCCTGGTGGCCACCTCTACCCCATGGGTGACATCCTTGTCTCTGCTTGAGCCTGGCAGGGCAGTGGGAGTGACAAGCACCTCTGAGTGATGAGGGTGTATGAGGGAGGGAGGTTTGTGCCAGTTAATTAGCAGCACTTCAAGGGTTTCTGCAGCCCACAGTAGCCTTCACAAGACCTGCAGGGAAGGAGAGGTATTTGGGGATCTGCAGTGGAGGCTGGAGGTCTATTTATTTGATCCCTTCTTTCTTTGAGCATCGAGTGCGTTGCTTCTCCAGCTCCCTTTAGAGACTGTGCCACCAGCTGTCCAGGCTGGGCAGCCCAGTGGCATATAAATGATCATCACTGTCATATAAATCAGGGCCCAAATCTGAAAAATGTGAGAAAATGAGAGATTCGATTATGCATATGGATCACTCTGGATTTACACCAGATTGCTTCATTAATAGCAATCAAAGACATCACTTTAATGGATTTTTTATCCTCAAAATTATGATCATGGGGAATTTGTTCTGGCTATTGATTTTGAAAAGGCTTTTGTTTCTCTTCAATAGCCTTAACTTATTTCAGATTTAGGGAACAGTAGGATTTGGTCTTAAATATGTTAGATGGGTCAATCTCCTTTATTCAAATCCACAGTTATGTTAAAACTAATGACTGTAGTTTGAAGATGATTTATATACTGAAGCTTAGACATGAGAGTCCTTTTTCTCTGATACTTTTGCTGTTACAGAGGAGCCTTTGTTTCAGGAGAAATCAGTGTTTTTAAGGGAAAAGTCAGTGATGTTTTCCTTTCTGCCCTTAGCTGGAGAATATGTTATTTTTTAATGAAGATTTTTAGATATTATGCTGGGAGTCACTGAATGTTCATGTTTCTTCTTTGTTAATTGGGGTAAAACTCTTAAAGCCATTAGGCGATTTAAATGTAGCTCTATTTGAGCAATATCCTTTATTGGATCCCCCATTATCCTTTAAACATCTTGGTGTGCAAGAGGATAAAATTAGAATGAATTTGTTTGCTTTAAATTGCCAGCCTCTGCTTGATAAAACTATTAGCTATTTAGCTAATTGGGCTGCTCTTCCATTATCATTAATTGGCAGAATTGATACAATTAAAATGAGGGGTTTATCTGAAGTGTTTGTGTTTTTTCTGAGGTGCTCCTATCAAGTTCTGCAATTAGCTTTGCTTTCAGGGTTAGAGGGAAATTTAAAATTAATATTGAAACTCTGAAGCTTCTCGTAGAGTCAGCTGGACTAGGGCCCGCTAATTTTATTGTTGTTTTTGGCTGTCCTGGTAGGACGTGTTGTTTCATGATTTAGACAATTCCCAGCATTATGTAGCTGTGGAGAGCGTGGGGCAATGGAACCACGGGCTGAGCAAAATCAGGCCCTCAGAGCAGCCCCGTGCTTTGCAGAAGGTCGGGGTTAAGGCTTGGACCCAGGGCTGTGTCCTGCAAGGTGCCAAACACTCATTATTTCCTGACCCACCAAAGTGTTTTAACATGGCCATAACTTTTAAGCACACATCCAAGCCCAGTGATGCCATTTAGCTTACTCATACTAGTAAAGTTAAACAAAGGCTGCTCTTGTTTGGGGCCACAGTAATCATCACCTTGTCAGTTTGAGACTCCCACGTGAATCCATTGCAAAATAGTCCCTGTTCTTCCACTTACACCTTGGCTGTGCTCTCAGCTGATGCTGCCCTGCACATGAACAGGGGAAGACACTGTGTTTTGAGGAGTCACTCTGCCAATCCTCTTCTCCTGTGTTCAAAGCATCACGAAACCACACCCTCTCCTCCTGCCATTGCTGGTGGACATGCCATGTCTTTAGGCTGCAAGTACAAATGATGCTTCTCCCTCCTAATGCTATGATTCATGTCAGCCATTAGCCTCAAATAAATGAATGGGCTGAAAGAAAATTAAAACCAAATCACACCTCTGTCAAGGGGAGGTCTTGTTGACAAGTAGGACCTCTGTTGCCAGAATTAGTCAACTGGGTTTGCCTTTTGCACCAGAGGCTGAGAAAAACAGAGGATGATTAATTGGGCAGGACCAAGAGGATGTCGCCACTCCCATACAGCTGGGCAGCACAGGCAGTTTCTGAATCACACCATGAGGGCACTGGGTATATCACTGAATACCCCACTACCTCTGCTTCACCTTCATCACAATTTTATATACTTCTGGAATACCACATTTGTGCTTCACCACCCAAACCTGCTCTTGTGCTGTGACTTATCTTGCCTTATTTTGCAAGCCTTGTACAGCTGTATCTATTGCTGCTTAAAGCTGCTTAGAGTAACTTCTATCTAGAATATGATACTGTTTTATGCAAAATAATTTTTTTAAATGTTTTGTCTATTAAATTTATGCAAATACAATTATATATAACATTAACTAAAAAAATTTGGGTCCACTCTTTAAGGCATGACTCAATACATATGTTACATGTTTGAGCACTGAAGCAACTTTGATGCAATACTGCCCTTCTTAATTTGAGTCATTGCAGTTCTAGACTATACCAAAGTCATTTCCTGAAATACATCATGCTTCATGGGTTAATCCTGCTTTAGCTGTGATGCTTTTCTTTTGGGTATTATCTAAATTGTTTTGCCCATCTCTTCTTCATTCATTTTGTCTATCACTAATATCATTCTACATGGATTTCACTCATACCTTTAACTGTATTTAAATTATGCATCTCTTTAAGGAGATGGATCCATCAAGTGATACAATACCTGATAGCACAAAAAAACAAGGCATGGTTTACTTTTGCATAAAATGCTGTGAAGATTGAGCACACAGTTTATAGAACAGTAATGAATTATTTGGGTGTTTGACCTTAACTCAGCCTCAGTCCATTTTGGTGGCCAGTGTGGTTGGAAGGCAGTGGACAGTAGTCCCACAGCCAGCCAGCTGTTGGTCCAGCTTGCACAACCTGGCCCTTACTGACAGCCTCAGCCGAGCACCTTGGCACGGGGTGGCGGATGAAGTGCCTATCACAGAGCCATGGGCTGCCTCGGGACAAAGCAGAGCATGGACCAAGGCTGACCTGATGCTCTGGGGCTTGGACACTCCTTGTGGGGAGAAAGAGCGCACCGGAGTCTCTGGGTTAACAACGGGCCATGTCCCATGAGCACTGAATTCACCTTGGGCTGAGGGGCTGGTGCAGCTCCCTCAGGAAGAACGAGCACTCCCACCAGTGCCGATCGAACCCCACACTCCACTGATTTCCCCAGGACTCGGGGAAAGGGCAGCGAACAGAAACAAACCCCCTCAGAATAAGGACAACTACCTCACAGTTCTAAATGCACTGATCCTGTGCTGATTCATATTTCTGGGTTAATTGCAGCAAGTAAGGAGCATCACACTCATGTGAAGGGGATGAGAATCAAGCCCAGGGGGAAGAGAGGAGCTGCAATGCAGGAGGCAGTGCTCCATGTGCAACATTTCAGGTGTTATTAGGGCCCAAACCTCTTTAATGAAAGCAGTGCTGGTTTTTTGCTTCCATATCAGCTCTGAATTTGACTTACTGTCACCAGTACAGTCCAGAAAAAGGGTCATCCTGAGTTGAAACATTACTGTGGCATACAGTGCCTTTTCCTCATTTGAAAGTAGAGATATAACTCTGTGTCATTAACTAAGACAATAATATATTAATACAATAGCCAAGTAATAGTGCTGTAATGCTCTCATGTATGAATTGGAATGTGAATACTGAGCTTTTCATTTCATGGTTGAAAAATACATGAGTTGACCCAAATATTAATTTCTGCATTTCAATCATTTACATATTATGGGTCAATAATAATTTCTTGCACAAATGACTTTTCAAATGAGAAGCAGTATATTGTAATGGTCTATCATATTTACAAACATCTCATTGTTTTCCCAGCTTAGTATTTAAAATATACTGGACCAGATATTGTTTGCCAAATACTATACCAAACTGGATCATGTAAAATTCGGATACTATGTTCTGTTACTATTATCTATAATTTATAATATTCATAAACCATGGATTGGAAGGCCCAGGCCTCTACTTTGGAACAGGCATGGTTTTCCAGCAACAGTTCAGGAGGCCTAACACCTCCTTCTGCTCTTTCCTGACCTTAAAAATCTCTCCCTTTTGAGCAGCAATCCCTCTGAAGATCCAGCACTGTCAGCAGGACTAATGGTGGGGGTTTTGAGAAGTTTATTATATCCCAAGGTTTCTTTACAGCATGCAATGCCATACAACAAAATGCCAAGGGTGTCTTTTTTCAATTACTTTACAAAGCTACAATAATATAAATAACTTTGCTTTTTACTTACTGGTTTTGAACTTAGTCCATCATTTTGGGCTGTTCATTGTTTCGTCATATTCCACCCCTTTATTAGCCATCATATCCCAACAGAAACCTTTTGTCTTGGAGTAAATAGTGTTCAAGCACTGAATTAATCAGGTAACTAGTGCAACATATATATGCTGCCCAGCAAGATGAATTTACACATCTGCCTTTTCCCCTAATTATAATTCCAGAGGTTGAATGTCAACAGCATATGGGTATATCCTCATAGAGACATGCAAACACACATATACAGGCACACACACTGTACATTAATCTCTCTGGGCTTATCTGTTGCTGTCTTTAATTTGTATACTTCAAAATTGAGTGGTGAGGTCATTTATTAGACTGTTTCTGTGAGTTTTATGTAGTGATAAGAGAGCAGTAACATGCAATTTGTTTTTATAGAACTCACTTTTGTAAGTATGATCTAATATTTTCTTTCTTTAACTGAACAGTGAGGAAGAAGATCTTTCAGAGTTAACAAATAGTTAACTGGCTACATTTCAACTGTCATCATCATCTTACATCTACATGGAGAGGCAGAGAGAGCCAGAGAGGTGTAAGTACTGCAGGCCATTGGGAAAGAAACATTTAAAAGTAGAAATTTCTCCTCAGAGCAAATTTTCCCAGTTTGTCGTGATTTTTTCTTTCCCTATTTTTTAAACACAACGTGTGCTAGAGATGACTGTTATTATCCAAAGGACCTTACTTGCTGGCTCACTGCATCTCTGTTTATGAAATGCCATAACAAAAGTGAGCTCACGCTTGTGTGCTTCCAATGCGTGATGTTCCTGTGTGCCAGATGGGCACTTTCATGACTGTATGAGCGTGGATTATTTCATTTCCTACATCTGGGACTCCAAATGGCTGCACAGAATGCCACAGGAGAGAGGCACAGATCTTCAGCTGGGGAAACCTACCTTCACAGGGGAGCCAGCTACATCAGAGGGATGAGGCAGAGAAGCCCCGAGTGATATCTGAAAGTTCACATAAACCAGGGCCATAAGGGAAACCTTTAGAACCAGGAACAAGACAAAAATAAACAATAACTAATGCTGGATGTCAGCTATGGAGAGGGGGGAGGGAAAATAAACCATAAGCAGTTTCTTGTCTGGACACAGAAGATGTGTTTGGAATGCTGTTTTGTATTTCAGCTCAGAAACTCTGCTGTGACCTTCAGATATCGCTGGGTATTACAAGTTCTACAGATAGCCAGAGAGAAATATTCCAAGGAGAGCTGGCATATACTAGCCATCCTAGTTAATGTTGTCTGCACACTGCTCACAGCCTGTTCCAAAACTGCGACCAGGCAGCCTTGTAAAAACACTGCAGAATTCTGCAGTAACAGTCAGGAATGCTAGTTTGTCATAAAGCTGTTGCAGGATTTAGGATAATTACTTGTTTGTTTGTAGGATAAATGAGTGCTTTCTCTGTTTTTTAAGCCCAAAACAAGGAGAGCAGATCCTCCGTATAGTGAGGACCTGGCTCACTACAGTTTTGTAGAATATGTTGCATTTCAGAGCCAGCAAACAGGAGGAGATGGCGAGGAGAGACAGTATAGCCTGTCCTATATGTTTGATTGAATGAGCTGTAGCAGAAAAAAATATAGTTAAGCCAGTGACTTTCTTAAAATGAAAGAGAGCAAGTCCCCAAAAGAGAACAAATGGAAAAAGTAATGAACAAAAGAAAGTACGAGCTTGTGACACAAAGTAAGAAAAATAAACAGCAGTTGACTTAACTATTTTGCATAAGATATTTACAAACCACAGCATATTACTGTTTGCTTTATGCATTTTCACATCCTGCTCAGTTTAAAGCAGTAATTTTCTGCAAGGACAACAGAGGGAAAAAAATGCTTTACACTGCTTATATTAATTACATTTTTTCATTACCCGTCATGTTTTCTACAGGCTTGTGTATTATTACTGTAAAATGTAATGAAACAGAAAAAGAAAAAAAGAATGGACTTCTGGGAAATTTTCCAATTCTTGAAATGCAATGTTAATTGAGTGCTATTTTTAGGTCATCTCAGATAGAGCTGAACCCACTGCCATCAGCGCACAGAATGGGGACAGCCCAGGTGCAACACAAACTGGATGAGGGAATCAGTTTCTACTGATGAAGAAAAAGGGAGAGGAACTAACTCCCCAGAGGGGTGGTTCTTGTTGGGTTTGGGACAGTTTCTATTTCTTGATGTGAAGTTCTCCAAACAGAAATAAAAGGGAAGGGTGCAGAGCTAGCATGGGCCCATGACCCCCCGTGACCATGGGCACTCCTGACCGAGATCCACTGACTCCTGTGACAGGAGGGCAGAGCAAATGAAAGGGAGAAGCTCTCTCTTGTTTGGTGGCTGAATTTCTACTCTGGGAGGAAGGCCACTCTGAAAGTCAACATAAAATAAAGTCACCCCAAATCCCTTTAATTTATAGATCTCCTAACAGGCTGCCAAAAATCAATTATTTTAATTTGTATATAGTGCAGCCATGGACTGATTCATGTTCTTTTGAAGTATTTTTAAACAGCCATTTTCCCATATTAATAAAAAAATAATTGAAACCCACAATTTCTCCCAGTTGCTTTGATCACAGGATTCTGCAAGCAAACCTGAGACTCCTCATTGAGTCCCTTAACTGGGTACCTCTGCTGTCAGTTCCAGGAATCAGTGTAGCTCTACTACTCCCTGTCTTATCTGCCTCTTCTCCCAAAGAGTGCTGGGAAGCTGTTTGAGCCCGTGACAGCTTGTGGAGACAAGGGGAAATAGTTACTGGTACTTGTGAGTGGGTGGAGGTTCCCTTTGAAACAGGAGAAGTGGAAAATCTTCAGTGTGCACTTACCAAGGCCAAAATCATGGAATCACAGAATCATAGAATATTCTGAGTTGGAAGGATCATCAAAGTCCAGTTCCTGGCCCTTCACAGGACAGTCCCAAGAATCACACCACGTGCCTGAGAGCATTGTCCAAATGCTTCTTGAAGTCAGACAAGCTTGGTGCTGTGACCACTGCCCTGGAGAGCCTGTCCCAGTGCCCAACCACCCTTTGGACAAAAAACCTTTTCCTCCCCTGACACAGTTCTTCTGTTTGTTTTGGTGCTAGTGGAGACTTCTTAACCAACCTGTAGGTATAGGAGACAACTCTCCACCCATACTGGCACATCTCATGAAAGACATTTTGGGCAGGATCCTAAACAAAGACACTTAAGCACCCACATTCCTGAGATGATTTCAGCCCTTTTACCATAGTACAAACAGCTTGGATTCTGGTGTTTTCTTGTTTCATTGCAAGATTTTTTTTGTTTTTCTGTGGTTCCATTAGTCACTTGAGAGTCCAGGCTCATCCTTTTTCCAATCTCTGCTCAAGAATCCTGAACATGCCCAAGGGCCGCATGAAATAGAAGAAACTCCTGGGTGTGGCTCTCCTTGACCTATGCAATTGCTTGTGCATCAGCTATCCGTCATGAATATGTCTTAGTTTCTTGCCTATCTTCAAATCTCTGCCCTTCACCTAAGTCACACAAGCTATGACTTATCAAAAATACCACCTCAGTGGATTCCAGATGTGTCTTCCCACCCATTCTCCAGCAGATTTGGCAGTGGTATATAAATGTTATGAATTTGCCTGGCAAGTCTTAGATGGATGAAAAAAAAAGCAAAGCAAAATACAAACTGAAGAGCTAGTTTGCTCTCCAAACATCTCCAGTGCTAAGATAGAAGTGATAAATCATAAATATAAGCCAACATGATTTTCTCTTATCTGACACATTGAATTAAGGCTGTTGCGCTCTAACATAGCAAAATTGACAAACACTTCCTTTTAGGAATGCTGCATCAAAGGCATTAACTTTCATAGTCAGAGGCCATTTAAAGCCAAGGCAGGGCTTGTGCATTAGCACACACTGCCATGCACTCGCACACAGGGCGTGTGAACTTTGATACTGTATTTGCAAATCCAGAAAGGAATCCTGCTCCCTTTGACTATGCTTGTCCTGCCTCCAGCAGGGATGCCAGCATTTGGGCTTCACTTAGTCAGGCCAAGTGGCACCAGCTTGCTGCAGCCTCACTATGGGCCTTAGCTCATTACTGGCTTGTCAGTACTTACACTTCATCAAGACCAATCTCGAGCCTGACAGCTACCCCCACATTTTCATATCGCACCATGACAGACTCCTTTTTGTGTTTAGATTAGAGCTATTCCCCTTTCCTAGGAAAATTGATCTAAATCTACAGCCCTCCAATTGGGAGTCACAATATTTTTCCACATAGAACCCAGTTTTGTTCTTTCACAAGGATTCATTTTAGCTCAGCACCTGAAGTTGTTCTTATAGGCAGCAGTCCAGAAATAGCAGGGCTTCTTTGCAGGCCAGAGCAGGTAAATTTTTTTGATGGAGTGACAGAAACAAGTGGTGGACGGTACAGAAGGGAGCAAAGATCCAGCCCTAACATAAATGACCTTGTCATGTTCAGGAGTGAATCATCACTTCCATGATGAAATCAATGGATATGATTTCAGCTTTGGTCAGATGAGGCCTCAAGCTTGCAGACCATGCACCAAATGTTTATTAGTGTTTAGAAGGTCCGATAGATACTGAGTGCAGCTTGGTGCTTTCAGAGTTCAGTTGTCTTGATCCAAAAAAGCAATGGACAACAGTGCTTAATTATGTTTCAGGCTCTGGGATTTTCAAAAACCCATGTGTTCCCACCTCCCAATGACAACAAGGAAGCTGGAAGCTTTAAAAATTTGAAGTAGGTACTTCTCTGTGTCCAAGGGTGTTCTAATATCTGTGGAAATCTGTTTCTAATTTATCCAGTAGCCCTATCCTTCTGGATCACGTTGGGAACCATGAGCAGTTCACATGGCACTGTTCTGCAAACTCTGCTCCTTTGCATAACTGTGGGTAAAACAGGAGGAAAAATGTATAATGGCCTTCAACTAATGGGAAGATGCCATAAGCAGTGGCACATTAGCCAGGATGTTAGAAGGTGCCATTGTATGCATCTGATATACATCAGATGCAGAAACCAGTCAAGCATTTTCCGATTTAAATGTTTTTGCAGATGTGAAGCCTCCACCCTTCTTCCCAGCCTCTGTGAGCCCTGTTGAGGATCTGCACTGCTGCAGGTGAAGAAGCCTGGCTATATAACGTGGCCTGCATTCATGGTCTCAACGGCTCTGACTGATACAGCACTGGCACCCAACTCCCAGTACACCCAAGAGGACCCGGATGCTGAACTGGGGGTCCATGTTCACACATGAGCCTTTGAAATGAAAATGTAAGTGGACCAGCTCCTGAATACTTTTGTAGATATGCCAGCAGATGACCTCTGTGGTCCCCTTGCAGTCCTAGTCAGGCTAGATTTAAAAGGAGGCATTGTTCTCACCCAAGAGGATGGACATTTGTGACCTAACCAATTAACTCTGTATTATCCAGGAGGGTGCTCTCAGCCAGATAGTGAAATGCTCCTAAAGCATCTCAAAACATATCCCAGAAGGACGTGTGTTGCACCTGCACAGTGCTGCCTCTGAGCCTGCACTCCTGCCAGCCTGGGAAGTACAGTCAGCTCTGGGCATCAGGGATTTTGTAATCCTAGAAAAAGGAGGCTAATTCTCCCCTCCATTTTACTGGTTGTGTGTTAGTGAAATGCTGCTGAAGCCAGTAGAGTTGCACTGCTATAAAACCCAATACAACAGAACAAGTATCCAGCTCAATATATTTAATGTCAATAAAGTTAATAATGCCAATGCCAACAGAGTCCAGAGCAGGACTGACCCCTGGCCTCTCAGATTTGCCTCAGTAGATTGCACCTTAGCCCTGTTATTTTCATCAAGTTCTTTTGACCTTGTAATCTTCCTGGGTATCATCAGAATAAAGTTCACTTCCCAGCTCCTCAAACAAGCATATCCCTATTTAAGGACTGGGACTGGAATAAAGAATACCATGCCTAAATGGTATCCATTGAAATGCGGCACTGTGCACAAAAGGCCCACCAGGTTCCCATCAAAAGAGTTACTGAAGACAGGGGGACTGGAAATACGGGCTGCAGCCAAATTGCTTTTCTTCTGTTTGTTAATCTACTTTGTCCAAACAATATGAACATTTGGTGCATTTAGCTCTAAATATGTCAAATGCTCCTTTACGGAAGAACCTCAAAAACCTAAAATCATCTCTTAAGATCAAATTCATTGCCTGAGCTCAAAATTATTCTTCTCTACACAAATAAACACACACACGCACACGCACATGCATGCACACGCACACACACTCACGCTCACACTCTCACTCACATACTGCTTTGTCTGCACCTTAGGAATTGTCCTGGGATAGCACTGTGGTGTTTGTGGAACCTTGATAAAAATCCTGGCTTTCTGATACTGAGAGAGTGCTGCAAATATTAACACATCATTGTGGGCAGGGGAAGCAAGAATTATTATCCCAGAATGTAACAAATCTAAATTTAAATTGCCTTCATTTTCACCTACTGCACACCAATGGGGGTAAAACAACTTTAATTAGTGTAACAGGACAATAGGAATGGAATTGGCTTGGTCACAAGATTTTTGCAGGATGACATTGATGGTATTACTATCCAGCTTCAAAGATTTGGAAAGATGTGGCTGCTAACACTGGAGAATAGAAACCTGTTTTTCATCAACTAGGCTGGCCTGACAAATTAAGTCTGTGGAGTCATTAGATTAAGATAAGAGCTTATCTCCTAGACTGACATTTATTCAGAGGTTTTTATGCTGCTCAGCTAGTAATTAGTGCAGTTGAATTTTTAACACTGTTTTGTCCAGTCATTTGACAAATTTGAAATATATACAGTTTTGATTTTAAAAAAGAAAAAAAATAAAATCAAAGAATACAAGATTATTAGCTTTGAAAGGTTTTAATTTCTGGAAGAGTTGAGATGATACTAAAAATCTTCAAGGAGGTCAGAAGTGCTTCTGCTGTTGACTCATTTTCATACGCAGATTGAGAGGCTCCTTAAACGAAATTTTTAGGCTCTAAGCAGCAGATATCTCTAGCAAATCTGTTAGTTCTTTCATGCCCATCCATTTTGTAATTCTGCTGCTTTAGAGGAGCAGGAATACGATGCAGGCTGTGCTCCTGCTCATTAACGCTTCTCTGCCTCTTTCAGCACTCAGGTTAGGATTTGGGGTTGGGGCAGTTTCAAAAGGTTTCTTATTTCCTCTGGCTGATTTCATGGGATAAAGTTTATTTTTTCTGTCCTAATTTTCTTGTAATAACAGATGGATTGTTCCATAGTAAACCAATACATTACTTGTGGACACATCTTTTAACAGTGCTTCAGACTAAAAAGTCTCACTTTTTCAAACAGCTCATTTTGAGTAACTGAAGATGAGAGTTGGAGTAATAATTAGTAATTAAATGGATGGCTGTTTGATTATGAACTCTTACAGGCTTGCTATAGCTACATCCTGTTATTGCTGTTACAGCATTAGTTTTGTCTGAGGTACAGCCATCTCAGCATCTATGGTTGCTTCCTTTACAAAAACACTGGCAAAAGGAGTTCATGGTAGTAAATTATGGTTCATCAATCTGCTGCATTCCTGTGATTACTGGCTCTCAGAAAAACAAACAGAAAAAAACAACCACAAAAACAAACAAACAAACAAACCCCCCAAAACAAAACCAACCAAACAAAAAAACGGCTCTGGAAAGATCCCAGACTGCCTGTTTGGAAAATAGACCATCCCCCTTTAGAGAACACACCTTACTGCCAGGACCCCTGGACTCTGTGGACTCAGGGCCCAGGGCTGACAGTTGCAGAGGACAACCAGCACTGCCCCTGCCTGCACTCCTGAGCTTGAAGCGACAGTGATAGAGTAGGTCAAGGGCTCTCAGGCAGACTGGGACCAGGATTTGCACACTGGTTTTTCATGTCTGCTTCTGTTTCTGTTTTCCTGGCATTTATAAGACCCCAAAGCATGAAAGGATTTATGTATCTCCTAAGTACAACAGCTTTTCCTTGGTTGGGATGCCATGGATGGGAAGTAAGGCAGGAGGAGGGAGCCTCATGATTTCAGAGCTTTGCATAGCCAGGAATGAAACCCCACTATTGCTCTCTACCTTCTGAGCCAGATCCTCAACCTAGACCTGCCCTGACTCCTATTTCAGTGCTGATGCTTTCAGCCCTCTGTGTCTGCTAAGACCCTTGATAATTCCCACTGGAGATGTGAAACCCTATACATACATACATACATACATACATATATATACACACACACATATATATATGTATACATACACACACACATACAGTAGATTCAAGCTCATAGCAATCTCTGCCATTGGACACCCCCATTCCTCATCTGTACATGAGACATCAGCTTGTGGTCAGGAGTGCCTAGAGAAGGAGATGGAAACCATATATTTGGCAATGCTCATAAGATGGCCTGGAGAGAAATTTGCATCAAGTTGAACCATCCCCTAAACAGACAAAGTCTTTCCTCTCTGAATTTTAGCTCTTAATGCGGCCTTTGCTGTCAACCAGGTCAAAAATCCTACACCTTTCAACGTACAACTCACTTCCTGGCAGAGAGAAATGAAACCCCTTCCTAAACTTTGGGTGAAGGGAAGACCAAATTTCTGATACCTCTAGTGTGGAGCATGGCCTAAACAGAGGGATGAAGAGA
The DNA here is from genome assembly GCF_047495875.1 of Pithys albifrons albifrons. Classification (NCBI taxonomy): domain Eukaryota; kingdom Metazoa; phylum Chordata; class Aves; order Passeriformes; family Thamnophilidae; genus Pithys; species Pithys albifrons. The sequence continues at coordinate 18,362,754 of NC_092467.1, forward strand.
ATTTAAATTCAAGCTTCCTGGGATTTGTGGCAGAAGCATCCCTATTTTCCTGTGTTGTTTTACTGTCTTGTCTTGTGCATCGCTGTGCTGTACATTGCTGCAGAAGCTGGGTAGCATCAGCATGACCTAAGCAAGCTGCAGGCTGTAAGGCTGTTAAGTAAAAGGGGAAAAGTTGCCATCATACACACACACACACACACACACACACACACACACACACACACACACACACAGGACCAAAGATCACACCTTTGGGACAAAACCCCAGCTAATATGAACCTATTAACATCTCCTTTTGATGGGCTGGAGATAACAGAAAGAGTTGTCTTGTCTGTCACAGCTGTCCATCAACAGTACTGGCTCATGGGGCAGTTCCATGGCCCCACCTGCCCTTTGCCTTGGGTCAACAATTTAAAGACACACAAAATAAATTAATAGTCTTGGTTTTGGCTGAAGTGTCTAGAGTCTGAGACCTTGGCTGGCCCACACAGAAGGCTAAGGACTGGCAGAAGCACTAGCAAAAGAGAAGTCCAAACAGGTCATGGGAAGGGGCATTGCAGACTAATAAACTGTTACTATGAGGAGAACTTTGCTCAGCTTCTGATGCAAGAAAAGACAGCCTGGACTGGCTGGTAAATCTTCTTGAAAATAGCAGAAATAGAGGTTAGAGTAACATATCTCAGGTTACTTAGTACATAGGTAGATACTGCAAAAAGAGAATTGGAGGTTTAACAGCAAGAAGGTGTCATTGAGTGGCAAGAATAGCACAACCATGCTTTGCTCTGCCTTCCATTTTCAGTGTCATACTCTCAGGTGGGTGGTTGCTCTTCAGCATTTGGCCAAGGTCAGACAGGTGAGAGAGAATTTATTTGCAAGTTGCTGGTGTTCCTAATCAATTTTTTAAATGACAGAAAAGGGCAAATACTTTTTTTACCTGGCAAATATGTTTTCAGTGTCACCAGAAAGTGGTGCCTGTCAACTTAGACATTACTCTGGTTTTTTTTTTATTTTTGACAGCTTTTGGCTTCTAAATTTGGTGTAAGAGGTACCCATGTCCCAGAAAAAATATGCTTGCCCTTTTTAACTGGATTCCATAGACTGAAATTCATCCACAGTAAGCGTTTCACAGTACAGTAAATTATGCAGCATGTTCCATACAAACATCCTTTACTCTCAGAAATGAAGGTGAGCACTCAGTAGCACAAGAACATGGTGTAGCCATCCAGCTGTTTGTGTTTCCCTCAGGCATTCAACACTTCTCACAAATAACTACACTTTGCACTTCCGTAACACACATCCTGAGACCCCACAGGGCAATGGCAAAGGTAAGGTAAACACCTCTATTTCTATTTTATAGATACTTAGCACTTCTGAAATGCAAGCTCAAGTCAGGCTGTGAGGAACATCTAAAGCTTGGAGAAGTCTTTCTGGAAAGCCGATGGAAATTATTTGCTTAAATCTTATTGGTAAGTCAAGTGGTCAGTGGTCAATGCAACTGTTGGAAGGTGGGTTCCCTCACACCCTGTGAAGGTGCCCCTCCCACAGCCCAAACTTCTCCCCATTTTGTTTTTCTCTTGTATGGTATTCATTAAACCCTTTGCTGTGACATGCCAATGCCAGCGTGCCAAATCCTGAGCAAATCACATCCTCTGTTCTTCTGTAGCAGATTTGTGAGATAATCTATTATAGATTAATCATTTCAGTCTGATGGTGCAATGTCAAAAAAAAATGGGGTTATGAAGCTGGAGGGGAGCCACTTGGGGGGCTGGTGTGCTCTCATTGACTCTCTGTATTTGACTTTGAAAACAGTGTCACGATGAGATTTTTGAAGCTGATTGTTACCCCATGGAATCCAAATCATAAGGTAAAAATGTCATGGAGTAAGTTTCCATCTCCACAAATATCAGCTCAGTGTTGAACTGTAGATGATTTTCAGATTATTTCTTTCCCTCCTCACAACATGACACGTATCTGGGCTGATCCATTACATCTCTTTAGCATAATAGATGGCAGAAAAATAAATTGAATAAAATAAAAGCCAACCCCTTTTAAGGACTGAATATCTTTTGGAGATGGAGGTATTCAACCCAGAAAAATAATACAGGCCAGGAATGCAGCCAAATATAGTGTAAGAAAATATTAACTTGCATAATTTTAAATATTCTCTAACATTTTAAAAGCTCCCAAATGTCAGACAGTGAGTAACTTGCCTAGTACTGTATTCCTTGTTACACTCTCAACTGAATCACAGCAGGTCCTTGGAGTCTCCAATCCAGAGTAGGGGTTAGTGCTTACAGTTATTCACCCCCTTAGTTTTCTGGTCTCTTCCACAAGACAGGAAGATCCACAATCCTCTCTGAATTAGGTATGAACTGAGAAATGAGACATTTAGTTCTATCTGTGCTGCCATGTTCCAGCCACCTAGACAGCAAGGCTTTATCCTGCCATCAGTTATTGAATGCAAACCTACAGTGACTTCATGACATGCTTTACCTTCCAAAGGATGGCAGAATATTGCAGGGAATACAAGGAATGGGAAAGCATTATTTTTGTTACAGTTTCTTTTACTTGGGTGCAAAGTAAATCAAACTAGGCTCCATGCTGAGTGATATATCATATAATCCTTCAATGTGATATGTATCCAATGCTTTGTTTTTCACTATGGTAGCTTTACACAATCCATAAGTCAGATGGAACGTACAGAGGTTTCTTAGCTTGAAATGCAAAGTGATTGTTTTTAAGATATGCTGAGGATTTTTTCCCATACCAAAAAGAGTTACTGAAGAATACAGCTGAAAATATGTGCCACAGCATATCCACTAATGATTTACTCAAAAGATATGATGGAAAATAGAGTCACTTACAGATTTCTTCTTAGTAATTAATGCATTAGAAGTGTGCGTTCAAGCAACATTAAGACGCTAGCGATAAGATAACCAACAGAGGAAAATTACTAGCACAGTGCAAATCTGAGCTGGTTTGAACAAATCCATCTTCCACTAGTGACCTATCTTTTGTATTCAGTGGGTAATTATGGTCATAGGCAGCATCATGTGCTGGAAAGCTTGATGCATGAAGTGTGTGACCCTAGTTAGAGAAAAACGTAGACAGATAAATGGATAGTATGTCAAAGAGAAAATATGCCTTAAAATATCATTAGAATTGATATGATTGGTGGATCATAACAGTATGTTACTTAAAAAGTGATGGGCAGAAAGCCTTAAAATGCTTACTAATTGAGTCTGAAAAGAATCTTCTCTCCTTGCTTTCCCAGCAAAGGCAGTCCTATCCCACCAGCCCTGTTTGCTCAGC